>NW_025813483.1:3904153-4018158 GCF_021976095.1 Xenia sp. Carnegie-2017 | reverse complement strand
GATGGAGTGGTAGCGTTTGATGTGCTGATCAAATTCTTAGATGAAACTAATGCATCATACCAGCCCTCTTTTGAAAATATATAACTGAAATTAGGATTAGGCCCTAATTCTTTATCATAAACATAAACTTTGGCTTTTGTAATGCTTATTGTATAATTCACTTCAGTTCCTGAATCTTTGCTGATTTCGAAGAAAATCGTCGAATTTGCTTTGGCTGGGTTTTGAGATGCATTGATCCTCAACTTTTCAATGCTTTCTTGAACTATCACTACGATCTCTATACTAACCATTGATAATACATTTGATGCATTAAGCTTTAGATTTACTCTTCCGTTGCCACGCTTGGAAAACACAATAGACTGTGAACTGTTCAAAAAGTTACTGTACTTCTCATCATAAACTTGCCATAAGTAAGTAACATTGCTACCAGCACTGATATTTGCTTTAACCATGTATGACGAGTTGACTTTCAAGGGAGGTACATCGAGTATTGATAATCCTTGAATACGTTCTATAACATATACAGTTTTACGAGCGTGCATTGCGATACCAAATTCAATATGGCAATGAATATGATGCAAGCCTGGCGTCAAGGTGATCTCAATCGTACTACAGTTAGAGAATGCTAAATACTCTTTGTCAATTTGCAATATTGTTACGTAGACCAGTGGAGAGTTCTCGGGCATTAAACTGCACGTGATATTAGTTGAAACGTTGCTCTCGATGTGTGTTGGGGTAATGACTTTGACTGGGTTTGTAACGTTGATGTTAATCGTAGCGTTCACTGCTGACACCATATTCAAAGCTTCAACTGTCGTGTTTATGCGCCCGGATTTCAAATACGCATGCGTGATGGTGTTGTTAGTGGATGTCACAACATCACTACCATCACCAAAATACCACTTGTATGTAACATTTGTTCCTCTCATCACCTTTACTGATAATTGAGTATCAAATCCTTGATAAATTGTACTGTTTTGAATGAGCTTGCCTGCGTTTACACCTTTTATTTTCTCTTGAACGATGACTGTTGTAGTTAACAGCCTTCCATTTAATCTATTCGCAACAACAACAACTAGCAAATGTTCGCCAAGGCTGGTCAACGTAAAATTTTGATGATCAGTCATTTCTTCCTGATTACCCATTGTTAAATAGGGGGAAGACATAGTCGTAACATTGTTAATACGCCACGAAACTGTAGCGTTCGTCCCGTTTTGAAAGGTCAAAGAAACCATGAATTCTTCATTTAAAGGTCCGTAAATGAAGCAAGAGTTAGTCGCAGTAACAAATGAAACATTCCCAACTAAATACAAAACAGATACTGACTTCAATACCTTGACGGTATCACCTTTTGTGGAATATGTGAATACAATATTCTTTAATCCTTGAACAGCATGAGGAGCGATACTTGCAGTAAACTCAGACTTTCTTAAAGCAATTCCAGATAAGAGGATATTTCCAGTTGTCATTTTTTTCATAGCATTATCGATCACAAACTTATCAGACAATGCGACAATATTCTCCCACACGCTATACGCACCATGACTAGAATCCACGGCAATAGTCGCGCCCCCTGGTGAATTTAACAAACCCATGATGTCTCCAGGTAGATACTCAAACGTTTCATCAATAGATAACTTTTTTAAGTTATAGCCGACTGTGACAGACAACGAAATATTAAAAACAAGTGCATATTGATCGAATAATGGCACTGGGTCACTATTGAATGAACAGTTCTCCTGAACTAAACGGAAATTTGCCATTCCACAAACTACATCGTTTTCATTTAGTTGATGCAAGAGTTTGTAGTCGATTGGGCAACATGTTTTCGACGATGGACAATAGGTTTTATTACTAGGGCAGATTGGCCTCAGTACCTGCAAAAGATGTGAATTTTTATTTAAAGAAATTGTGATAATGTTTTTCGTGTTCCAGGAAGCAAGGATTAAAGAAAATACGGCACATTTAATGACCCTCGCCAATTTTTAGAAAAACAGATCATTAGTACAGTTGAACTTAGTTTTTCATGGCAATGTTTTAAATTTACACTATCTTTGGTGGCCGCACTACTCGACCAAACATGAAATTCTTACTTTCCTTACTTTGTCTTATGTCATTTATTGACAACCTCACCCTCTAAAATTTTTAGCACCACCCCTTGTAAAAATACATATGAAAATCTGTTCATGTTACAGATAATTATCCTTTACAAGTAATCAAACTTAAAAGCGAACACTCCAGCAGAATTTAGAACTAGTTATAAAAAACTTTAAACATGAGTGTATGATACATGAGGGTGTGTGACAAAAATTGATACATTACATCCACACGTCCGAAAAATTGAACAAGTAAGAATGTTGCAATAAATTGAAAATCTTACCACAATTTTAGTTCTCCGGGCTTTTCACGTTCATCTCCCAAGCATGGACAGTTACAGGTTGAGAGCTTAAAGTTGCCAATGAAACGACAAGACCAAGATTAAGATCAGAAGAGCTGGTATCATTAAACTTCCAACGTGGAACGGGACTTCCAATGTTCAAACTTACTGGATCTGTAATTGTTTTCAAATTAATTATTATTTACATTTGATCATTTTCAGCAACATAATCGTCATTGAAGGATAATATGCGCTATAATCCACCCAAATAATTTTTTATGCAGTCAACAAGCACGTTTTAATAAATACACATGCTAGAGAGCTCGTTCGTAGAAATCTTGAGGGTTCAGCAACTAAGGAGCCAGAAGAAGTTTTGAAAAGAGCTGTTTTAGAGCTATAAGTCATCAAACAATCACACAAGAGACCTAAAAAGAGCTGTTTTAAACTCAAAGATACAAAACTATGCCGTGAGAGAGAAAAACTGAAAAGTCCACAAACTTAGGAAGTTTATGAATAAATTTCTCATAAAAATTACGAAGAAATCAAGATGTCTTAAAATATCAAAATATATATAGTGGGATGACAACGCTCATTTCATCATCTTATGATAAATATGCAAACGTTTCTTCGTGTGTAAAATGTGTTTTTTCTACCTGGTATAACCATCCATTCATCAACATTATCTAGAATCCACGTCATGTTCGTTTCTTTACCAAAATTCAAGCTTCCACGGCATATTATAGACAAACCAGCTTGTACATAAGTTGGGCAGTTTATATCTCCAACTTGCAGGGAGCTACCAACATTTTCTGATTTTTTAAATGTTTGAGTAATTCTACCGAGAACAATTATAACTATTTCAACATCGTCACCCCATGTTGTAAAGTAGAAAGGGTAGCTATTTCCAAACGATTTGCCTTCTTCTGGTGCAATATTTTGTCGAGGTGATTCGTAAGATAGTTCGTACTTGTATTGATAACTGGAACCCTCTAAAGAAGTTACACTAAGAAGAGATTCGCTTAAGATCATTGGCTGTGAGAGAAAGTTGATTTGAGGCTCGCTTCGAAGTAATGAGCTGAGATTGAAAACTTTCACTGACGCGAAGCCAACACAGTTTCCTGATGAATGGTTGAAACCAGCCTGATCACAACATAGTGATGGTAGGTTTTAACAGTATCATTTCCACAAAGACATATTGAGCCCGTCATGATAGCAGCGAACTTATTTCTGCCCTCAGAAGAGCACATCTTCACACACTGATAAGGTGTGGCTTTGTTAGGATCATATGTTTCGGGAGATGACTGAAAACTCGACGTTGATGCGAGTGCAAAACATCCTTCATAGTTTTTAGCTAAATAGAAAAGACAAAATTTCTATGGCATGAAGTTTTTTTCTTCACTAAAATATTTTTTAAAACTTTAAAGGACTTTCTTTACAACTGTAAAGTTTGCATACTTATTTCCTAAAGCACATTATAATGTTATGACACTTTTCAAAACGTAAGTTAGAAAACATGCGGTCAGTCATTTCCGAATGATTAAAATCATGCTCATTTTTGTTGCAATCCTCTGCAATGAAATTTATTTAAATTTCACAAAAACTGCACTGAATAGTTCCAGAAGTAAGAGTGCAAACATGCAATAATGTTGAAAAGAAAGTCCATTACAGTTTTAGAAGATCATTTATTTACGCGTTGATGAAATGCTCAGTATCATATCGGCAATCAATTTAATATTAACTTTTGTGCGCTAGTTTATTAGTTGTTGGAGCAAATAATTCATTTACACAAAACAATATATACATGCAAAGTGTGCAAAACTGGAGGTATTAATAAATTGATCAATTATTGAAATTTCAATGTTTGCATGACCACTATGCTGCTATAGCCAAGCGTCAATTATTTTGCAGATTTTGCTGTTTTAACAAGGTCATTGTACATAATAACAGGTAGCAAAAACTACTTTGCTCATAATGCAAAAATGCAAAATGACGGGGCATTGAAGTTCTAACAACAGTTATATTTCTTAAGGTCACGATATTCATAGAAAAATCGACAGTTGTATTGATTGATATAATTATAAACTCTTTCTTAAAAATCAAAATTTGTTTGATGGATTCAAAATCGCCATTTTGGATTACTTATATCATTTAAGGCAAATAGTTGGTCAAAAATTTTGAGAGAAACTCCATTTTTCACAATGTTATTTAAATGTTTTAAAACATTACCATTAAAGCGAAAAATTATCGCTTGCACTTATCACGAAGCTACGGTGGCCCGTGCGAAGCATTTCAAAATACGACAAGACACTAACGGCGACAACAGCAATCATGGAAGTTAGGGGTTCTTTACATGAGTACGACAGGCAGGGCTAACCCTTACCAAGCAAGATCTCGCATGCTATTAAAATTCGGTAAAAAATCACGACTCGTTTACATGAACCCTACCAACCTACATCTCGCTATGGTTTATCCGAGATCTCGCCATGTAGGTCTGGAAATTTCCCATGTAAACGCAGGGCTAGACCTCCCTGTAGGACTGTCAATTTAACACATTTGCATGCGATAAGGCATCGCTTTTTACAAATGGCGACAGGAAAAGTCATCAACGGGAGCAAACAAACTAAGAAAGCGTACAAAAGCAAAAGGCGATAACTGTTTTGTTTTGTATTTTAGCGCCGAAACTTGCTGTTCAAGCCGAGCTCTTGATGTAGGGCTAGAATTTGCATGCAAAAGAGAGGTAAAATACAGCCCTACAGAGAGCACTGGCTCTTTCCGTAGGGCTCAGCCTGTAAACAGCCTCTTAGTTAAAATATTTGTGTTTTTGGAATTAATTTTATGATCAGTTTAACATTACAATCTGTTTTTATCTTCTTCAATCGCCACAATATATATAAATCGCTAAATTATAAAAACAAAGAATGCCAAGCAGTAAAAGCGTTTCCACATCAAAGTAATAAAACGCCCATAAAAAAATATATAAACGATGCGTATAATGTTGACATTTGTCATCATAAAGACTTTCACGTCAATATAATTTCAAGACAGGTAATCGATCATGTGCCAAATACACATGTGTAGAAATAACATTAAATCATCAAATCCATGGAATTTTATTTGAATAATATAACTAATAGGAGAAGCTGATTTATATGGTCTAGCAGCGTACTTTTTTCCTGAGGTTGGTTGTGCTGTTCATTGATCCACCTCAAAAACCTTGGCTCATTAAATGAAGAAATATTTATTTATGTCAGAATGAATGACATTCGTGATCACGCGATGTATTATACGTGTCGAGAAATGACACTGCTAAGTGAGTTATAAATTTTCTCTTCGGACTTATAAAGCGTTCGTTGTCTGGATCATAACTTGTCACCAGTCCAATGGCCGAGCCAGGTGAGAAAGACGACAACACAATGAATGGTGTATCGCATTGAATCATGGGATATTCGTTCGTGTCTATAAAACAGCATGAAGTGTATGTTAACAAAGTTGAGGCAGTATATACCGTTTACATGTAGAGTGGACAAGATGAGCAAAAATTGAATGTACACTTCTTAAATCGGATCCAAAATTTCACTTTTATCAACGTTTGCATTTAGAGTAATAGAACCCATTCATTACATTTTAAATTGGATAAAATCTTAAAACGCAACCAAATACATGTTAGAGTAGATGTAAAGTTTATATAGTCTTACCCATAACGTCAATTCTGAACTGTCTTTCGATAGAGTTCTCAAGTTCATTAGGATTGTCTAATATTTCCTCACATTTTATGTTGATATATATCATACGCTGGTCTTCAAAATCAAGAGGACGAAGGGTCTTTAAAATTGGAGGGTTAGAGTTGTTGTCAATATAGAAAGAAGCGTTGTTAATGGCTCCTCTGCTGTTGAGTATTCTACAGTCAAATTTCTGGCCAACATCTGGATCTGTGATATTCACAATTCCCACGAAGCTATTATTCATATTTTCACGAATTTCCGTTCCAATCAACTCCATCATTGAGGGCGGTTCATTCACATCTGTAAATATCGACATACTTTCTTTAAAATATCATTCACATTTTTCTCTCTTCTCCTAAATCTAACTTTACCTTTGACTGGGATCACAAACAACTTATTGATACTCATTCCAAATTCATCTTCACAGCTGATATTTATCTTTAAAGATTTTGAAGAATCCAGACTTTCATAATCTGTAGGTCGTAGACCGACAAGCAACGTGAGCAAGTCTAGTTTCACTCGATCCTCGCTGGAGTCAAGAAGTTTACATGAAGTTTTTATGTTCCTGTCTTCATCAATCATGGCGACATTGCTGATAAAAATATTTTCAACGCTGTTTTCAGTCAATGAAGAATCCTTTCTTATTTCAATGTCCGTTGGCGCATCATTTACGTCTATAAAAAAAACAAACACAAAAATAGTTCATTTAAAAATGTACCATCGGTTATACTATATCACACACTCAGCAAGTAGTTTCATAAACATTCCCCAAACCTTGATGTCTACTGCCACCCTAATCATACCTCCTGCACACCTGCTTATTGTTAAATTAGAGTTTAGCATAAAGGTGCGATCTCCCAATCATTCCTGAACCTACTTTGGCGCTCGTTTTTAATGTAGTAATTAACCCTATCAGATCATCTTCATCCCACTATGACACATATTGTTCCCCAGTAAACTAAGTGATCTCAAATATTTAAAAGTTGCCAATAGAATTGTTCTTTGTAAATAAACAAACCTAGAACAGTTATGGTAAAAATTTTTTCAAAATGCAATCCACCGCCATCAGTGACAATAACGTGCACCAATAGACTTGGTGTAAGCTCGTAATCAACTGATCCCAAATGAAATAATTCATCATGATTGGTTCCACCAATGAGAAAAGATGCAGTATTATCAGCAAGAGTGTAAGTAAAGGATTGATTGGAGCCATCGGGATCTTCAGCGGTTAAAGTACCAACATACGTCGTGTTAGGAGAGTTTTCTTGAAGAGTTGAGTTGGATAAATAAAGAGATGTTGGTGCTTCGTTAACATCTATAAAATAACATTAGACGAATACAATTGAATATTAAAAGTTTTAAACGAAAGCATAAAATAAAGAAAAAATAAACACTTAAAGGAATAAAACAATGCACAAATAAAGTGCAGCTTTGATTCTTTTTTGGCCTTAGACCACAGTGCAAAGTTCAAGTCTTCAGGTAAACACTGATCACTGATATATAAAATGAGCGATTTAAAAAAATGAGTTTTTCACCACATTTAAAGGGACATCAGGCCGATAGTGAAGTATATAAAATAAGCATTTAAAAAATAAAAAAGACAACAACAGTCTACAGGATAGTTTACCATGCAGCGTTAGTTAGAAATATTTGCACAGCACACGTTATATGTATTCAAACATTAGACTTACCAGTGATAAAAATTTGGAATAATTTAGAAATACTGAAGCCAGTATCGCGACAAGTGACAGTGATATTGTATGCATTTTTTCTTTCAAAATCAAGACGGTCATTCCATTTAACTCGAAGAATATTGCGATCAGTTTCGTGAGTAATGTAAAACTCATCTTCGTCACCATTTAAAGAGCTCTCGAGGGAGCAAATGTGGATCTGAGGTGGCACACTTTTTACGTCCGGATCTTTCACCTGTTGACAGAAGTTGTTACTATAAGACAAATGTTCCATGCTTCATTTTTAACACAACTATACGTTTGCACTAGGGACCAGTTTTCACTAAATGAATAACATTGGATATGAAATTCGTTTTGTTGAGTTTCTTGAGACAGTGTAAAATTTAAATATTGTTTTAGGTGCATGCACGTACAATAAAAACCGCAACAGTTCAAACAAATACTTCAGAAAGAACATCTATAATTGAAATATGAAAAACATTGCCTTTCATTGAGGACCATCGAGCAATCTTCGCACAACTTCATAACAAACAATAAGTATAAGAAATCAACACATTTAACTCACCAAAAACTCTCCAATCATTGTTGAAGAAGGAGAATTTTCCGCTGCAAAATTTTCAGTCATCAAAATATCCGTTGGAGCTTCATTCACATCGGTTACTTCAATTCGAAATTTTTTACGCGTCACTCCCCCCGGATCTGTGACAGTTAACCAAACAATGTACTCATTCTCCTCTTCGTAATCAAGAGAACCGTTTACAACAAGGGGGGTTGAGAAAATCTTAACAGATTTGCCATTTTGAAGACGATGGTCAATTTTAGCACCTATAGGGAAAAATGAAAGGTTTAACAGATGAAAAATTGAGTTGACAAGCTGTACAGGATCCCATTAGAATTTTCTTTAAGGAAAGTATCTCCTTTTGCCTTCATACTAAACTATTTCATCTTCTGTTTGATATTAAAGTCAGAAGAACTATCAAAGTAGATTAGGTGAGGCAGTCTAAGTTATTGCAAGAAAGTACATTAGAAAATCAGAGGTTATAAATGTAAATCTTAACTGGATCTCATACTTTTGCTCGTCTAGAAACTTGTTTCACAAACAAACCTTGCAAAGCAAATTTCCTACGAACCATAACATCGCTTTCTTTCAATTCAAATTTAAGCGTGTCGTTATCGTCATCAATCGCTCCGAAGTAGCCAACGATAGAGCCGAGATCGGAATTTTCCGGCACCTGATTATTTGTCAAATTAATATACTTTGGTGAATCGTTGCTATCTTGTACAACAATAAACAAACTTTGGATAGACGAAGATTTAGGTGGGTTACCGCTGTCCGTACATTTTACTTTTATACGATGTACATTCTTTGCTTCGTGATCAAGACTTTTCGCAACAATTATCTGATGACCTAAAAGCTTAAAGTAACCCATATCGGAGTCGACCAGCTCCCAGTTAAAATTTGAAGTGCGTTTTTGACCAAGATCATCATCTCTAGCTGTTAGATTACCAACAACAGAACCAATCTTGACATTTTCAAACACTTCGTTATTTGAAAGTTTTATGTCGTAAGGAGGATCATTAATGTTCAACACAGTAATTCTAAAAGTTTTTGTAGTAAACATAACAGGTGAACCATTATCGCTTACTTTGATTTCAACTGTGTAGATATTATTTGATTGGGGTTTCCACACTAAACGTTTCTTCGCCAACAGCAAATTACCTTGAATGAGAAAGTAAAAATTTGCCTCTGCGTTCACTATTGTGAACGTCAGTTGATCATGTTGAGGATCGTTTGCAGTGAAATGGCCAATACTGGAGAGAATTTTCATTTTCTCATCAATGGCAATATTTGAAAAGACGATATTCGAAGGTGGATCATTAACTCTCCTACAGTAGTAGGGAGAAGTATTTGGATTCCAGTCCCAAACCACATTTCTATTGTTTCCGTCTAAAGAGCACACGGTTATTTCATTGGGTGCATTGAAATCTGCCTTGTGGAAGTTTTCAGCAAAAGTTTTACTGACGTCTGGTGATTTAATCACAGCAAGTTTAAAGTTTCTGTCACAGTTGATGGAACAGGATTTCATAAATTCAAGCCCGTGTGGACAATTGATCTGTGCAGGCATGCAGGCTGTTCCAAACTCGTCATGATATGCAGTTCGCGGGCATTGGCGTGGAATCAGCGGTAAACATGATTTAGGTAAACAATTCTTTGAGTTTATAGTTGATGGTTTATAACCAGGTAAACAATCACACCAATAACTACCATCTGTGTTTCTACAGTTGGAGTTGATACAACCACCATTTCCATTTTCACACTCGTTTATATCACCACATGATTCACCATCAGCTAAATGGAAGATTGGGTGATACAAAACTTATGTTTGAAGAATTACAAAGTAAAAATCCAATATCTCTATGCTAACTCGAAGCAAATTCAATTCCTTTCTTTATTCAATAGTACATTTTGTTGTAGCTAAAATCCTTTGCCAACTGGAACAAATTTCAATTTCAATTTTTAACGCTGAAGGATAAATCCTAACGGCTCAAATTTTGTAAGTCTTAAGTGTAAATTTGATTCAACCCGCAAGAATTTGAAAAATGATACGTGCAATACAGTTTCAAAAGTTCATCACGAACAAGTGGCTTAATTACGCAACTTTGATATTACTGATCTAGCAGTTCGTATTTATATTAAGAAGTACTTGTTTTTTAAAGTATTTAATCACTGCCGAATGATCTGTACATTTCTGAGTAAATTGTAAAGAATTAATGAAACTGCTAATCCTTTCGTAGTGACCTAATATACGAAATTGAAAAACACCCTCAATAACTCGAACACCCAAAAAATTAAATAATCATTACCTTCAAGTTTGTACCCAGGACGACTTACACAAGAACACGATCCATCAACAGGGTTACAAATGTCACCACACCCCCCGTTTGGTGAACCACATTGACGAGACTCCACTAAGTAAGGACAGAAAGAGCCTCCGTACGCAGGATACTTGATGATATGACGACGACGAGTAATTGTTCCAATACCACATTTTGTGCTACATGCACTAAATGGCGTCCATGCTGTACAAAGGGAAAAGAATATCATATCATTCACTGCATGGTTTATTGTTCAATTGTTGGCCAAAACTCATAAATTATACAAGACAACAAAGAATGACGTGTTAATGAAGACTGTACTGTAAAAACTGATGTTTCGGTTGAATCGAAAAATTAAGATCTACGTGGGTTTTGCTGATATGAAACTCTGGTAAGATGCAGAACACTTCTTAAGTTTCCAATATATACACTCCTCCTAAGCCATGTCATTTTTGAATTTTCATTGTCTAATAATTTATTCATGGTGAGTCATTTAGATTTCAACCTTTTCTTTCAACAAATATAAGCAACAAATGTGATTAGTAAACGTGACAGCATATGACTCAAGGAAAGAACAAAGACGAGCATGGAAGATGTAATGTAGATTAGAGCCTTAGCCTTAACCACTCAATTACGTACACAACATCGTACGATGTGATCGAACGATGAATGAGATATATTGCTCAACGAAGCATGAGATATATTGCTCGGGAAAACAGTGTCATGTTTAAATAATGAACAAATTAAGAGCTTATAAAAGGTTATTTCATTTTACTTGCAAAAAATCGCTAGAACGAAACGGAAAATTGAATATGACCGTTAATTTAAAACGAAAAACGATGAGCGTTTCCTAATTCCTGTAGATCTAAAGTGAAAGTAAATTATGTCAAATATCTTATCTGGACTGTGGAATACACAATATTATTAATGTGTATTTGTAAACTTCATTTTTCTGCCAGTGATTTATCGTCATCTATTATTACTTCTTTCATGCAAAATCAATGTGACACTAAGAGTTGTCGATCAAAAAATAATTAAACGATCAAGGAAATGCAACAAGAACGAGGATGCGCACATTATATGTTCCTCCGGTTTCAAATATCTCGTAATTTTCAAAATTGGTTTGTTTTAGCTAATCAAATAGACAAAACAATAGATAATTGCAACTAGGATAAACTACGTTCCTCTGATTTCTAAGGCATAGTGTATTTATATAGTCAAACACACCAAACACTTGACATCTTAAAACTAACATTTGAGCGCAATTTCGAATTGAATTTCAACATTAAACATTGGCATCCATGCTTGTTTAAATTAAACGATGAACAGAATAATCATACATACTAACCCACAATGTAGGAAGTTGCCTTGATATAAAGAAATTATAGGTACACTAAGTAATTCGTGTTGGTATACACAAAACATTTTCCTTCGTGTAAAATAAACACCCAAAAAGAAACTTACGTGAAACTCGACAGTTCACTGGTGAAGGAGGAGGTCGCCTTCTTCGTCTTCTTCGCCACCAATGCGATGAAACCAAGATGAAATGAAATATCAGAAGTAAATAAACAACGTGGAAGAAATATTTCAACAACATTATTATTCCACGGGAATTGTCGTCTTCACAGGTCAAGAATATTCTTTATATAAAATGAAAGGAGGTTAAGTTTTTAAGGCTTGGCCAGGTTATTGTCTTTTGTCTTTGACTGACTAAAAAAGCATTGGTTGAGAAATTTATGTTGTGTAACACAATTGCTAATGTTTAGTATTCATTGCAGTGTCATGAGTCAGAGTGGCTGTGTTATTCAAATTAGACATCCCACGCAATTTTAAATATTAAAGCAATATCATATTGGTGATTTGTTTTTAAATTATCCTAAAGTTCATTAAAATTTTGTATTTTCCGAGAATTTCGACCGAAAATACGACATCACAATGAACGAAATAACGAAAGAGGAAAATAAATCAGAACGCGTGAAGGGTAAAACAAAAAATAGTACAATTTAATGCCGCGCTATCTGTAGAGCAGATAGTGATGAATGAACAACAGAGAACGAGAACATTCTTTACACTTCTACTTGTAGCAAGGCTTTGATGTTCATATGTTATTAAAATGACCTGTACAACAGAATACGAGTTTTTAAATGTATGAGCTTTATTAGAGGGAAGAATCTCTAATGTTTTATGTTAAAATGACCATGACGAAAAACACGGCATATGTGTCAAAGCATGAGGAAATTCCTCAAACGGAGACTCCTCTGAAATGGCTTTGTCGACACAGCTGTAACTTCAAATAACCAAAAGAAATAACCTCTCTGAAGTGCTCAATGCGATTAAAAGGTTGACTTCAGGTGTGGTAATGTGAGGACAAAATTTGCATAAGTCCATATTTACTGAGAAAATTACTATGCGCCATCGCAGGTCAAATTCTGCATAAATTAATAAATACTCTTGGCAGAGATTGAATTTTCATATTTTGAAAGAAAAAATCACACGAGACCAAGATTATTTAAGTCTTCCAAGCATTTGTCCATCGTGTATGATCGTGTATCAACAAAACAATGTCAATATCTATTAAATAATGCATGATTAGTTTGAGTTAAGTGTTCTTTTACGTCTCATGTGATTTTTTCTTTGAAAATATGAAAATTACATCTCTGCCAAAAACATTTGTTAATTTATTCAAAATTGAAATTTGTCCACGGTAATTTTCTCAGTAAACATTAATCTTATGGAAAATTTTTACCTCTCAAAGTAATTCCTCCAAGCACTCTTTCTCTTGCTGTTTTTTCAAAAAATATTTTTACCATTTTTAACAAGGGTAATTTTCCAATACCTCTCTTCTCGCGAACAACTATAACAAAACTTTAACGGCTTTCGGCAGTTTCCAGTATTTTGAGCAAAGAGAGTTTAACCACGGATTACTGATATACAATATAGTAGATTAAATAAAAGTGCATTGAAAATAATCAGATTTACGTATGAATTTCCGAGTGGAATTCCTCAACGACATGGTAGCTGCATTGAGTGATTTTCATAACGCAACTTTAAATTTCCCATAAACGACCAATTTCAGGAATAATAGACGAGGTCATTTACTTCCCTACCTCAGCGAGATTATCGCCTCTGGATTCAGGTTTCTAGTTGTTATAACTAAAAATGCTCATATTAAATGATAATAACACAAAAATTTTAGAAATTTTTTTCATTATGGTACACATCCGTATTATAGATTTAAGACGCAATAAGCAGTATGTTTATTAAAAACGAAGTCACTGCTGGAGATTTTTTGTTTTACCACTGTGACTTTACCAAAAACGCATTTTAAAATGCATCAAAACAACTTTTCTAACAAATTAAACGAGAAATTAAGACGTGTATTAAACTAAACAGAATGTATTCTGTAATTCAAGATAATGCAAAGTTCACAAGGTCAGTGAGATCATATATCGCTTTTATTGTACTTAACCATTCATTTCCTCAAGGCCAAAACTTTCTCTAAAGCCTAAAGACGACATTATTTTGAAGAGTTTTGAATCTTCATATAATGCTGTCGATATCACTTGCATTATCCGTTTCGTTTTTGGCGTTCTGCGTGTCTTCGGCTCTGGGGGAAAAAGATGTCAAACTATACAAGCGTTCAGCGAAAAAAACCGGGCTTTCCAAATCATGTCAAGCCACAGGTAGGCTTTCAAAATGTTGAATATAAACATCATTTTCGGGACTAGAAATCAAATATTTGAAAGAATGAAAAACTTGATGTAAAATTTTCGTTGTGTGAAATACATAAATTAGTTAAAATTACATCACAGTCAACATAATTTTCGTCGTGCGCAAAGCCCGGAATAAAAAGATAAAGGAATTTGCTTTGAATGTAAAATTTAGATCTAATTGATTGTAGACAGATGCGTCCTTTTAGGGTAACGTTGCGTGAAATCGTCAGCGAGTTAATTTTTGATGAAAGAAATGTATAGACAAATTTTTGGCTGTTATTTTGGTTGTTATAATAGAGAATCGAAGATAGCTTAGATAAGGTCAAGTTAATTTATTCGATCATGAGAAACTTAGAACAAGAAGCTCCAACGCAGCTTTTTGCATTTCTTACCATAAAACTTAGTAGTAAACAACCATTATTTTACTTGCTTTCTTTACGATCTTCATTTCAAATCACTTCAGCTGTAATCTTAATTATTACAATTTAATATTATTCATGGGAATGATTTTATTGCATAAATTATAAAGGTCGGCCGTCAGTGAGAACTGTAGAGCTAACACCATCACCAAAAATGCGATTAAAGATGGCTCAAAGTCCGTAGGCTTAGATCGTCGTTTCATATTCATGCATATCTTAGCGTACACTTACATGAAGTGGAGTGAAACTTTGCCAATCGCTGGCCATGGATTTCGTAGTTCAACGGCAGATATTATAACTTGGTTACCAGAACGAACGGTTTATTTATAACCCTGAACCACCGTCAGCCAAATGATTCACTAATGTATATGTAATAATAATGACTTAGGAAATCAATCTGTACTCACCATATGCATATATACATGTTCACCAAAAAATTCTTTTAGTTCCCCTGCTTTCTTTTCATTTAAATATTTGGAAATAACAGAAAATCTTAGCTCTCAGTAGATCAGCACTGCCATTACATAATCCTCACTTAAGGCATAACAGTAAAATGTTATCTGAGACTCCAACTGTGACCTAACACGTAATGAAGCAACGATGTTAATATATGGTGTTAAATCATGACACGCTGTTATTGTTATTTCAACGTCTTTACTGGTAAAATCAACTGGTGTTTGTTAATAAAACAACTATCCAGTCGTTATTACAAGCGTCGGCATACAACTATTGCATTGAACTACTTATTTCTTGGAAGAGGGGTCGCTTTATGTAATTTTTTACAGAACGTTTCGTCATGTGTGTGGTTATCCTGAGTGTTATTTCAATTTGCAATTTTACAGACCTTAATGGGGATTTTTTCAAGGGTTGTAAAAAATGCGACTTTTCAATTCGATGACAACTTTCGAGCATACTCTCCATGATTGCGTCCATATAATCTTGCAAAAAAAAACATAAAAAGAACTCACTGTGAAAGTGGTGGGGACAGTGGCGTAACTAGAACGTTAATTGGGGGGGGTGCATGTTCATATATTCCCTTGTGCCCTACTGATTTCTTTTGAAGGTAATTTGAATTGCAAAAAAATCAGTAGGGCACAACTGAATATATGAATATACACCCCCCCCCCAATTACCGTTCTAGTTACGCCTCTGGGTGGGGATCTAGTGTAAGTTTTGTTTATAAATTACTAAAGAATATTGAAAGCAAAATCTTCCCAATAGGATTTGCTCTAATGTCTTTTAAAATGGAAATATGTTTTCAATAATTAATTCTGACCTACCTTGGATCTTCTACTGCGCTGTGAATCAAGTTAGACTAATTTTATTCTTTATCAACAATTTCTTTCACATTTGTTTCTACTAAAGTGTGAAATGAGACAATTTTTAAGATTATTATTTTGATTCGTTTACGCTTTGAGACGTCAACCGACTTACGCCAGAGATGTCTATTTGTCATGAAAGTCATAATTCAGATCGCGTCAAACCAATAGTCAAAAAATCATGGTTTTGCCATTGAAATGTTAGTCTTAGTTAAATCTTAACATTAATTGATCTTTGAATTATAGTGGATATACGGTTTTCAGTGCCCAATTTTGGAATTTTACTGTCCTTTTTCAGTTTTCAAATGTTATGTCACTTGAAAGATACGATTTAGACTGTAAAAAATAACGACATCTTTTCAATATGTTCCTTAATCGGCAAGGACTTGCAGAATACTGTGATAATGCATGGTTTTCCAAGTCATCATCTTCTAAGTTGTAAAACAATGTACTAAAACTAGACCTTTATGATATTTTAGATTGGTCAACGTGTTCCAAGTCATCACCTTCTAAGTTGTAAAACAATGTACTAAAACTAGACCTTTATGATATTTTAGATTGGTCAACGTGTTCCAAGTCATCACCTTCTAAGTTGTAAAACAATGTACTAAAACTAGACCTTTATGATATTTTAGATTGGTCAACGTGTTCCAAGTCATCACCTTCTAAGTTGTAAAACAATGTACTAAAACTAGACCTTTATGATATTTTAGATTGGTCAACGTGTTCCAAGTCATCACCTTCTAAGTTGTAAAACAATGTACTAAAACTAGACCTTTTTGACAATTTAGATTGGTCAACGTGTTCCAAGTCATCACCTTCTAAGTTGTAAAACAATGTACTAAAACTAGACCTTTTTGACAATTTAGATTGGTCAACGTGTTCCAAGTCATCACCTTCTAAGTTGTAAAACAATGTACTAAAACTAGACCTTTATGACATTTTAGATTGGTCAACGTGTTCCAAGTCATCACCTTCTAAGTTGTAAAACAATGTACTAAAACTAGACCTTTATGACATTTTAGATTGGTCAACGTGGAGCAGCTGTATGTTTTGTGATTTTTCTTCTGTAAGTAAACGAACACGAAAGGACGGTAAATGTTCAACGATTACAGAGACACGTCCTTGTAAAACTGGAGAATGTGAGCACAACTGTCATGAAGACAGTAAAACATGCAGTTGTCATTCTGGTTACGATTTAATTAATGGTAAGAATTTTATAAATCTTTTCTCACAGCAGTTATAACCCAATTTCTTAAAAACTTGCTGAACGAGTCTCAGTTCTCTGACTTTGAATTTCGTGGTTAGCTGCATGCTGCAACAGCACAGAGGGTGAAAGTTTGTATTCAAGTACTTAGCTTTCGTCCGCGGCAAAGTTTACCTAAACTCACAATGACATTTAACCACAGCAAGCAGTAAATATTTGCATGTTGTAATCACGTTGTACTAAATGAATGCTGATGGGATTTAGACTTAAATTTGCAAATGGCTAAATAAGAGCAAAGCTATCGAGAATAAGAAATACTTTTTTTCAAAAAACGCTAGAAAAGGACGTTCTGGGTGTTATTATTGATAAGATCGTAAGCTATGTAGAAGCACAAGGCATCTCTGTAATCTTAAAATGTACAAACGGGTTTTGTCTATCGTTCTTCTATACTGCATTTCTTTATTAATACACTGGCTGCAGAATTTTTAAAACATTGAAATAGACATTCCACTAGTCTAATTGTCTTCAATGTTTTTTTAACTAAACTACAAGATCAACTGTAGACTATGATGATATTTCATAACACAGTCCTAGTTTCGCTTTTCGATTCAGGGAGACCCAACCACCAGTTTATTTGTTTTGTAATGATTTACCACTACCTTGTGAGGAACAAAATAATCTTTTATGTTGTAGGTAAGAATTGTGAAAACATCAACGAATGTCGAACAAAAGGTGGTCGAGGTCCTTGCAGCCAATACTGTCAGGATGAACCTGGTTCTTACAAATGTTTTTGCAAAAAAGGTTACCGTTTGAAATATTCAACCAAATGCGAATTACTTGATTGTGGGAAGCCGCAATTTTCAAACTGTCCCCCAGTTACACAGCCCACTGCAGAAGAAGATCACCTCAATATATGCAGCAAAGTGAACGTGTCATGTTTAAATGGCACTAAATACAATGCCGAGTGCTTTTTATCCTGTCCTAAGTACTATAAACTTGCTTTAAAGCGGCGAACAATAAAATGGTCAGATTACTCCAGATTTGAATTTCCTAATGCAAGCAGCAAAATCATTTGCCACCATCTAACACCAAGTATAGGTAAGTGGCATTCCCGAATAGACGACTATTACTGCAGGCGTAGCAATGATCCACCAATGGAAATCAAGCTTGTCGGCACAAGTGTCAAAGAAAAACTTCCACCGGGGAGTGTGGTTGGGAAACTAAGTACGAGAGATGAACAGCTCGACCAAGACATGATCTATTCTGTGCGGAACAGTTCTTATTTTAGATGTAATGGTTCCATTCTTGTTACCATGGTAACACTCTTATGGGAGGCAAGTCAGTACAACTCGTATGCGGTTTTCATCCGAGTGCAAGACAACGGTATGCCATCGATGTGGCGGGAAAAGAAGTTTTTAATTTACGTTGAAAACGTCAACGATGTCCCACGTGATATTGAGATTTCTAGGAATTGGGTTTACGAGAATGCCACGCGTGGGGCAACTGTGGGAGTTTTGAGTGCTATTGACGACGATTTAGGAAATTATAGAACGTCAAACTTTTCATGGAAATTATTGAAAGATAAGACAGATAGTTTTAATATCAGTGGAAGCAATGTCATAGTAGGAAGAAAATTGAATTATGATGTCGCAAAACTGTTTTACATAAAGGTTTCTTGTTCAGATGGTTTTTCATCGACTGTTCAAAATATCCCCATTTATGTTATAGAAAGACCAACATTAACTTTAACTGGATCTCATATAGCAGAGAATTCGGAAAGGGGAACCGTTGTTACAATGATTAAAGTTGAATCTGAAGGTGACAGAGATATGAAAGTAATGATAACAGAATCAACTCCTAATGCAACGCATAAACTTAAACTAAATCCCGATCCAAGATGCGTACGTCACATCAAAATCATTAAATACAAAACGACATGCTATGCAAACATTACGGTCAGTGGTCAATTGGATTACGAGGTCGCGAATGGTTACTTATTACAGATTTACGTCACAGATGGCGTCCTCAGTAATTTTGCAAAATGGAATATAAGCGTGTTGAACATGAATGAAAAGCCAACGGAACTAGAAATAAATGGTTTACAAGAAATAGCAGAGAATACGATAGGTGGGACTGATATTGGGTTTTTAATGGTGAGTGTAATCATTGCTGAGCTTTTTAATCTACGTATGACAAGCCAGTTCATCTTGATAAAAACTTAGCAAATGAAGTTAATGTAAAATTTGTCATATGGTTATGGGCATTGCACGAGACCTTTGTCAGTACACGAGACCTACGGCAGTATATGAGACCACAGCAGTACACGTGACTTACATTAGTACTTGAGACCTATGGAAGTACACGTGACCTACGTCAGTTCACAAAACCTAGGGCAGTACATGTGGCATAAGGGGCAGTATACATGAACTACAGCAGTTCACGTGATAGTACCACTAATCTACAGATAGACATAACTTTACAGATTTTAGAGGCTTAAAAGGTTCATCCCGATAGAATTTTAAACATGAAATTTACTTTTGTTTCCCACTGTAGAAAATTGATATAAACTTATGACCTAAAAAACCCACTTAAGGAAGTAATGTGTTTTTATTTTTTTGAAACTTACCAAGAAAGTTAATAAAAATGTTTTTCAGATTTCGGATCCAGACAACAAGAACAAAATAACTCAAACACATTTCTGTAGGATCACCAACAACGGCAGCGATGGGAAATATTTTCATATCGAAAGTCCACGAAATTCTCTACAGATAAAGAAAAATAAATTTTTAAATTATGAAGCACAACAATCGTACAAGATCGTGATAAAATGTGAAGATAGCGGATTTCCACCATTGAGTATAACTCGTGAATTTACTATCAATGTTACAGGTACGATAATTATTTTAGGATGATATATTTCAACATACGGGAACTGATGAATATTTTATAAGATGGATGCTGACATGATTCACGAATCCCTGCATTGTCCTAGCAAACCCCCTCCGACCTTATACTCTTTGAATTACTAGATTATTATTAGTTTCTTTGAAAATTAATTCCATTCATTGTTTCTAATTATTTAACAAAAAAATATTTGCATTATATGAGAAAAACACGAGCTACCTTTGCTACTGGGCTTGTTTGAAAATTCTTGTATAATCAAAAGTACCATCACAGTTGGATACTTAAGGCAATCCTTTCTTCTCTTGTCATAATAACATAAGCTTTAATTTAGCTGAATACCCCAAAAAATCCACAGTCATGCACATGTAAAAATTTAAAAGCAACAAGAGTAACTATAAAAGCATTTTCCCTTCATTATAGACATGGATGAACCCATTGAGAATCTCACTCTTTCAAATAACAGAGTTTTGGAGAATTCAGATGTTGGTGCAGTTATAGGAATCTTAGCCGCCCATGATCCCGACGCACACGACGATACATCAATAGCATTCGCTATAATTCACCCTACGTATTCACCATTTTTCCTTAGAGGAAAAAACAATGAAATTTTGGTCGTCAACGGATCTTTGAATTATGAAGAAAACTCTGATTACGTCATTACAATAGGAGTGACCGATTCTCAAGATAGATATTTTCAAGCACCTTTTGTCATCCACATTGTTGGTAGGTCATGGGATTATTTTGTTAATTCTTCATGTAAGACACGGCATTCTGATGATTTTTATAAGTACTTGACCATGATGATAAGGGCAAGCATTTAAAATTATAGGTTGTAAATTGTTCATTTTGTTGTCTTTCAGAAATTCTTATCAAAATTTGTTTTAACGTGTCCAGAAAGAAATCAATGAAACACGTGAAAGTTTTTTGTTAAATGAAACCATGAAATATAATTAACCCAAATTTAATAATGGATAAAAAATCATCCATAATTACAGAGTTAATAATTATTGGTAGAATCGAATTTTTTAAATCATTTATAAAGACTACAATTTATCCCTGAATGTCAAAGCTAAAAAATTTCTGTTTTCATACTCAGATGTGCCAGAAACGCCAACAGACATTATTATGGACAGACATTTCATGAAAGAGAATTTAGAGACTGGTTCGCCCATCAGCAACATAACGATGATCGATGAAGACAGCAACACGATTACGACGTGTATTTTGGTAAAAGATGGCGATGGCAGGATCGCAGTGAATCGGACATATTTAGTCGCAGGAAACGTGAATACAGATTATGAAGAAGATGCAACACATATGATCGAAATTACGGTCAAATGTTGTGATCAAGACAAACTTTGCTTGACAAAAGATTTCAATATATCAATTCGAGGTATAAAAGTCAATTTTATTTTGCTGTAGGCGAAATTCGTAAAATTTGTTACTAATACTTTCTGTCACGTAGATTCGCGCATAGATTGGAGATTTCAAGTAAAATCAGTGAGCATTGTGCTTTTTGTAAATGAGTAATAAAGATGCAATTGACTACCTACGGTAACATGAAGGCATATTTAACAGCGCACATTTCTAGTTCATAAACATAGCTATTAATTTTAAACACAACGATTTTTATGATCCAGACATTTTTTGATCAACGACTTTAAAACAGTAAAACACGACTTGAAGGACGTCATCATGTCAATATATAAAATAATAACAATAAAATTCTTGCGCTGATTGGTCTACAGCTGAGTTTGGATTAGCCTGTTGAAATCAATCTAAGCTCAATCAAGTAAATCAATCAAAGAGAATTTGAAGATCAATCATGAATGCATGTTGTGAAAGAAATAAAAGATGTTTCTCGCGGCTTATGCAAACTTGGAGACGTACGTTTGTGAAAACTCCCGACCTTTTTTCTCAGGCTTGCACTGATCTGCTCTCGAGTTCTTCCATAGGTCTCCTCAGTTTGCGCAAGCCTGTGCAAACACAGTAAACATCTTTTATTTCTCAAATACTTAATTCTTCAAGTCTTCATTCAAATTTGTGAGAAACGAAAGTTGGCAGATGTATAAAAGACCAACTTCAAGAGAAGTTATATTTTATTTACAGATGTGAATGAACCACCAAAAGATATTATCATCACAAGCAACTTAAGAGTTCCAGAGGAGAAGAAAAACGTCACAATAGGTCAGATAACAACGGTAGATGCCGACATCAATCCACAATACAATTGTATTGTAATTTCCAGTATTAAGGAGGCATTGTCTATCGATAGCGATAACCAAACACTACGTTTGAAGAAAAAACTAAACTTTGAAAAAAATTCATTTGTCTTATTTGAAATCACGTGCACCAACAGAGACTCCATGCCGTACACTAAACAATTCACGTTGAACGTCACGGATGTAAATGAAACACCAAAATCGGGATGTTTGAAACACATCTTTGTTTCGAATAACCATTCGAATGGAAGTGTTCTAGCTAGTTTGAATGTTACAGATCCCGATAATGAATATCCAAAAGATATTTGTAAACCCAAGCAGCGTTTAACATATAGAGAAATCTCTGAAAGCCCGTTACCATTTGACATAATTGATGGATATTTAGTTAAAACAGGAGAACTTGAGAAAAACAGAACTTATGTTTTATGGATTTCCGTTTATGATGACGGAGTTTTGTTAAATTCATCTTCATCTTTGATCATGTCGGAAAGGAAAGAAATTAAGTTTAATTGTACCATAACTTGTCAAGACGCAAGTGACGAGATGATTACTTTATCATCAAATGAAATCAAAGAAGGAGCGCTCAATTTTACCACCGTCGGATATTTATACATGGGACATACGCATGCGCTCAACACAACATTCAAGTTGATAAAGAACAAGTGTGATGCAAGTCCCTTCTATATAAATACCAATCAGCTGAGGTTGCGTTTGCCATGGAAAAGGAAGATTTCATTTGAGGATACGCAGACTGTGCCGAAATATTTTCACATCAAAATACGAGAGAAAGGATCTCAACGAGAAGAAATGTTTATCATATTTGTGAAAGGTAAAACTGAAGCATGCCCATACGTTACATTAACGCTTTTACACACCAACATCTTTATAACATCAAGCTTTAATCTTTAAAACATCTACACATTACATTGATACATTTCCAAACATCAATATTTTCACGTGCTACATTAACATGTTCACACGTCATGGGAGCATTTAGCGTTAATCTTAACAACTTTTATCTTCATAACATGTTCACACGTTACACCAACATTTTTACACGTAACACCAAAATCGTCACACGTTACACCAACAGTTTTACACGTAAACCAACATCTTCACACGTTACATTAACTTCTACACACGTTCATACCTTATACAGCTCAAAAATTGGAGATTTCATTTTACAGTAGTAATGAGTATTCCTCGTTTTTTCTTTCTAACGTTTTACTTTATAACTAAATACTTTACTTCATTCTTATACTGAAGATGACTTAATATAAGTCGATCGAAACATGTTTAAAATAAGAAGTTTTGTCGTTTATTTTAAATGCTTAAGTTTTCAATAGCATTGTAACTTTTTATAATGTACCTGCTTTAAAATCTTCAAAATTTGTAACAACATTTACACATTACATTGACATGTTAACATTTATATCTTTTACACAGTTCAAGGACACTCGGGCACTATATATTTATTCAATACCACCAAAACACTTCACCAACATCTTTACATCGGAGTTTACGTGATTATCATTCGTATTATATCTGTAAATCTATGTATTCTCGTTATTTTAAGAGAATAAAGACAAAAGATATGGCATATGTCCAACAAAAGTAGAAATTGAAATATCAAAGACTATCAACAGACGCTTTAAGCTTGTCGCCATTCAAAATATCAATGGATCACTAGAGAAATGTAACAACAATAGCAACAATAGTCGCACGTTATCCTACCAATGTACAACAAAACTCAACTTAAAAAAGCTCAAAGATTTTGGCGAGGTTTCACTAAATCATACAATCACAGTTGACAAAGATTTGTTCATGACTATAAACATCAAAACAGAGAAGCAACTAAATGTAAAGGATTATGCTTTCATTGATATCATCTGCTCCGAGCCAAAGAGATTTATTTCATACGTGAAAGGATCCGTCAGAGTGTCTTGCATTCAACGCCAACAATGTGAAATGCATCGTCTTAAAACAGAGGAGAGTCTGTGTGTGGAGAAAGCTTGCCCAGAGGACAGCATTTGTTCAAAGCTTGAGAATGCTGAAAAAAGATGCGTGCCTAACGAAATGCAACTATATATAGTTGTGTTATCAATGAAAGAGAATTCCAGAAAGCTTTGTAAGCTGAAGCGCTGTCTTCAACAAATCCTCGATGATACCAAATCAGAATGTTTATCAACGTGGAGAGGTAAGTTGTTTTAATAAGGCATTTCTTTTGTAATCCGAACTCATTTTATTTGTTCCTACCTGCACACAGCCAAATGTTACGCAACTTGATTAAATTTGATTATTTAAACAACATGATGAGTTTCATTTTTTTACTCAGTTTGTTTACACGTTGTTGTATTGTAATCAGGTATTGTAAAGAGATAATCATTGTCTTCAATCTTCTATTAAATGAACCACGAGTTATACAACACAGTTCTAGATTCTTTCTTATCTTAATATCATAAATAGTGATATCAAGTTATCTTAGCCTCTTCGAATTCTTAAAATGATTCATAATGTGATTCAAATTTTCAACGATTTTCTATAGCTGAACGTCGTGAAAAACGCGAAGTGCGTACCCGTATGTACCTAAATATCCTAAGCACAACCAAGATTAAAGATGAGAATGTCTTACTTAAAGCAGCCATTTGGGAAAAGGACGTAAACAACAAACTTATATTAGTTTCACCAGACCGTCTTCCAAAGTTCCCGGATACTGATGACGTCAAGCTCATAACACCGAAAGAATGTGACCTTTTGAAAAACTTTGATATAAAATGTCCTAGCAGCAATTTGACAAATAGCTCCATGGGGAAAAGATCAAAAATCTCATTGCATTCAATAAAAATCAGAGTAATAGTTGGATTGGTTTGTTCCATACTACTTGTTAGTATTGTGATTGCTGTCTTCTACTGCCTTTATAAGCGACGTGTGTTTAAACAACGTATACAAAAGAAAAAGGTATGGACAAGAAATTTCCATGATTTATATATTTATATAAAGATTACAATTACATCAATTACATAAAAATCAATACGATTGAAATGAAGTCAACTGTATATTAATTTTACAGCTAAATAATTGAATAAATGTGTAATTTATCTATAATGCAGTAAAACGCTCATTGATATAAAATTTTTAATAAACAAGCTTTCGATTGTCTGTCTACAGCCTTCGACGGGTTAAAAATTTTATATCAGTGAGCGTTTTACTGCATTATGTATAATCCTGATTTCGGATTACGCATTTTTCTATGTGTAATTTATCATTTATATAATTTATTAATCATTTTATTCATTTTTAATAATTACTAATTATATCATATGATTAATTGATTATTTTTAATTTATATAGTTGTTATCTGGTTCATACAAATACGGCTAGCATAACGTTTACTCCTCACTTGACTATGACGATGACTACCGCTTAGGTTGTCAAAACTTCAGTCAACATCAACAACAAAAACAGTCTTTCTCAGGACTCTACTAACCTGGACGATCTTCATCCACAAACATGTAACGATAATCCTGGGTTTAAATCACTTACTTTGTTAATTTATATAACTATAGTTGTATATCCACTGTAAAAACTGATTGGTTAAAATAGACATAAAAATTGGTTACCTCAGATGCATTTAACCACTTTAACCAATATTTTTATGTTTACTTTAATCAATCATATGGTTTAAACAATCAGTTTTTACAGTGTCTGGTTTTCTCCAATTTAAACAACTAACTTTTATTGAAACTTGATTTAGGTGAATCAAAATCAATCTGCGCACCACTTCTCTAATGCAGGATTTGATGGCTTACCACTGAACCAGTTTCCTGTTATTGTACAAGAATCAACCACAGATGATATGACGGTAAAGATAGAAGACCTTAACTTTTATTTTAATGCCTGAATTTCGTATATAAGTAAGGAAAATAAGGCCTAACTACTGTTAATTCAAACTAATTTTTATTCAACTGAGTTAACTACGTGGATAAATCAAACTCTAACAGGAAAAACACAACTGTTAACAACAAAATGTTTTGTTGAAAAGTGATTAAGGGATTTATATAACCACCTCCAGATCTCTGCGAGCTATTAGAAGCAATAATCTTGCATACTGATTATTTTCAATATATAACTAATTCAAACAGAAATTTTTCTCAAAGTGCATGTACTCAACCATACAGACCAACGAAAGAACAACTTCTCTTCACTTTATTTGATATAGACGAAGGATTGCAGTGTTAACAATCCACTCAACAATAATACAGTTGATGTTGAGAAAATTAAAAACGAAGGAGATGACAGCCATTTGTATCAAGAAACACAAAACAATCCTTCATTCGGAAAATATGAAACACCAGATTTTTCCGAGACCAAAAATCAAGAAAAGTTTACAACCCCACAGGTAGAGGTTGCACAAAATGTTAAGCAAATATTGAACTTTACAGTTTAAAGTTAGACATAACACAAACGATCAACATCGTAGTTGGTGCATATGGTGTGATCAATTTAGTCAATGTAGAAGAAATTTTTTGTTTGTTAAGCTTTTGAATTGACATAAGTTGACAGTGTTGTAGACAATATGCTACAGCATAATTTACTCTTAAAAATGTTACCAAGGAAAAAGTTCACATATGGTTGTTTACAAATTGTTGTTTACACTTAGCTGTTTACAAATAGTTGTTTACACATAGCTGTTTACACATAGTTGTTTACACATAGTTGTTTACAAATAGTTTTTTACACATAGTTGTTTACACATAGTTGTTTGCACATTCTCGAAAAGAGACTTGCACGCTCACTAGAAATTTCCGACTGCATGTCGTGTAACAGTATAGTTAGCAAAAATTTGTCAAGTTGTCGAATGGTTTCTGTCATAATTTCTAATCTCCGGAAGTTAATCTGTATTTTATTTGGTTCAGGAGTAGGTAATTCTTTACTATAAGATACTTTTTAAAAAATATGGTGGCCAGTTAAATCATTCACCTAAACGGTATCCATGTAAACATGTGCGTTCACTGAGACAGAGTAACAATTTGAAATAATCTGTTCAAAGAAAGTAAAACATCTCGTCTTATAATGTTGTTCAATATATTTTTCTCAAACCAGACAACGTTTTATTTACACGAGTTTTAACTCAAAAACACACTTTCCAATATTAGCTGACAGATTTTATTGCCATATTTAAAACAAACGTTTACAATATTTAAAACACGTGTTTGCTTTATTTTAGGTTGTTTCTAATCCATTTTATGAAGCAAATGATATCATACAAGTCCGAAATACTAATGAATATATGAATGCAAGCGATACAAGTATGTAACCAGAAATAGAATCTATGTATATTAAATCAATAGGATTTACTATTTAAACGAAAATTCGTTTAAATTGACCTACTAATGGTAATCAAATGCATGCATGCTGTTTTATTTTAGACTTTCGTTATTCAAATAAAAATGGAACAAGAAATGATGGTTATTATGAAACCATTTCAAACCAAAAGAAGAGATGGCTTAATTTTTCCAAGTATAAGAACTCAAAGAAGAATAAAAACATTCACAAGAACACAAACCGACAAAAAACAGAGAGCGATGTTGGTTCAAAAGATAATGGAAGGTCTAACGACGCCAGGTATGAATCACTACCTTTACCAAATAAAAGACAAATTAATGAATGGAAAATGAGGATACAACAGGGGATACTGAATGATAGCTTTAAACCACAAGAGACAATTAAAGGATCAACGCAGACTCTCAGATCAAATTTATTGAACCCACGGGAAAGGTCAAAACAAGATGAGCAAGCTAACAAATACCCATTTTACGAGGAGGTAGCACCACCTGTGAAGAATCGTAAAGATTCAAAGAAATCGCATAGTGCAAATGACAGTGAGTCTTCATCTCCTTATTACCATGAACTTGAACAAACAAAAATTGAAAGTGATCAAAAGGACAAGACAATCGATGATGGCCCTGAATACTTTGTGCTGGAAAAGGTTTGATGAGACATCCTTTGATATTTTTTAGTAAGAACATCTTGTTAAGGCTTTCTTTTCCGATAACAACAACAAGATTTTTACTGAAGTTATCTTGAAGAAAGGATAAGAAAAAATAAATTCATGAACCATTATCTCTTTCAATGTACGCTTCATGATTTTGTACCTCTACACAGTTAATATTTCCATGCTCATTCAATTGATGAACAATGAATTAAACTATAGAAATAAATAATAATTTTCATGAAAAATCGACATTGTATGGGAAAACCGTCTGGGGAGGCTTGGCCATTGTCTGCAAGCATTGAAAGTTAAAGTAACTCGAAAGTCTCGCGATTTTACAGTTTTCTTCTTTCTTGCTTCAAGCAAAAGTGATTTACGATACAATTGACAAATAAAACCTCAGAATACTCTTTACATTTCAACTTAAATAGTTCAAATACCCACGCATTTAATGCAAGCACGCGTTCACTGATCAAAATACGGGAATGTTTAAAACCATGAAAGTCTAGTTTTCACTAGTGACATAAACACAAGCAAAAAAAACAAAGCAAAGCATATTCTCCAGTGGTTAGAGGAAACAAAAGAAAAGAGATCTTCTTTTCAATTTGTTTTTGTTTTACCTTATGTTTATGTCAAGTTGCTGTTCTTATGCTTATGCTGATGCTTGTGTCAGTCACTTCATTGTCTTCTTTTGTACTTTCTTTTCTTTTTATTTCTCCTTTTGCTTATGTCGAGAGTGAAAACTACGCTTAAATGGCTTACCTCTTTCAAAAACAGACGCCTGGACTTATTCATCTATCTTTGAAATAGATCTATGTGATTTTAAACGATACTTTTTCTATCTACAGATTGATTCTACGAGCAAAGTCAGCAAATATTATCAATCGCTGCACAGAGAACTAGAAGGGCCACTTCCCGCGTATGAACCGTACAGACCACCTGAGGCATCGGACAAGTCGGAATCAGGCGATCAGGTAGAGAACAATAATGACGTGAAGACATAGAGTGTGAAACACCGATATTTTCTGTTTCTATCATTATCTTTGGCATTGAAGAATTGATTGCTCTATACTGGGTGTATAAAATAACTCCGATCCTTTAAAATCACTTGAGAACAGTATGGTGAATATAGATGAGAGCCACTCATTGGAGCCTATCCATTGAATTTTTTGGTGACCCGCATATTTTAGTACGCATGTGATTACCATAGCGGCAGCCAATCAATTGCTTTTTTTTGACCAATACGAAAAATTAAATGGCAAACGGCAGCCATTAATCTTATTAAATATACAGCAGCCAGTTGCACACAACTCTAATTGCGACTCGATGTATAGTCCCTGTATTGCGACTCGAGTTTAGAATTTCCATGATTCTGCAGAAATTAATCCCCAAAGAAATCATTTTCATTCTTGAGATTTGCAAAGTGTGGTAGCCGCAGTTAAGTCATATGTTTTGTGAGTAAACTGTGCGAGTTTCATTGTCAAAATTTAGCGCAATAAATGCTCGTATTTCTGCATTCAGTTAAAGAATTTGTGAGCGAAATGATTGTTAAACTACCTTGTAGAATATTCACTGCGTTGTTTTAATTTACTCAACGTAGGAAAGAAGAACGTACTTTTCAATCCCACGAGTATAAAAAGTGTCCCTAGCATTGTACCATGATAACTGCCGTGGCTGTTTTGCGATTTATAAGATTGCTGTTTTTTTATACATCCTATAGAAATAGCTGGTTTTATGAAGTTGTGTTTGAATAAGATGATACTCCGACTGTTACTTAGCATTTTTACGTTTATAATTCATAATTTTTTACATTTTAGCATAGTTTTCAATGTTTTTTAAGCGACGATATTCATACCATAAACCAACGTAGTTATCAATCAATGTATTTTTTCTTCATGCACGTTTTAAAAATAAACAATTTAAGTGAGAAAGCTAGATGAAATCAAACTTTTCGATGCTGTAAACTTCCGACCAAAAGCCTAAAAATAACCTTTCTTCAGCAGTTTTTAAATGTTTCATACAAGGAGTTGATGATTTACGTATATGAGCCTGGTATCTTATGGTCAGAGGCTTACAGTATCTTATTCATTGGCTATATATTTAATTGATATTGTCAAGATAACAATGTAGTGATGTCGCTTGTTATAGTATCCATCTTTTTCCGCGCCTAGAATAATCACCATTAATTTCGTAATTAATTTTATAAAAACGATAAGAAAAATAATTAAAATTATTTATAATTATTTATGTAAGAAGTGAGTTATACCTTCTACAGTTGTAACGATCATTCACTTGCTCTCTGTCAGAAACGCTAATATACTGATTCAATATCAAAGGGTTCTGTCAAAAAATAAGCGCAGTATTTTTAAACACATGTAGTTTTTGACGCGTAGCTATAGAAGATTAAATTACATACAGTGTGATTCAATAACAAAGTGCATAATAAAACTCAAGTTTAATAAGAAATAAATTTCTTGACTTTGCGACAAATTTTGCTATAAACTACAGCGTTAAAAAGCAGCGTGTTCCCCAATGTACGTCACGTCGGTGAACTAGATCCAGTCCCAGCACCTCACGGTCAAACACGGAGAAAACCAACTTTGAGGCTCAAAAAGTAAAGGAAGATCGAATTTTCGTCTTATAAAATATATTGCAAATGTTCTTAAAATAGTCAACTCTATCTAAATAGATAATTTCCCTGAGGGTGATATAGGCACTTTAACTTGATGAGGAGGGGAGAGGGTCGCATATTCTTATATTTAACATAGAGCAGTAATCATAAGTTGTTTCGAGCTGTACATTTTCCCATTTAATACAAGGATAGATTTTCAACGTTGATTAAGGAATTGATGAAATTTAATTTACAAAATATGCAGTGCGTAGCCAGCCCGCAAGTTTTGGTCCTGCTATGTAAATTTTATATCATTAACATTATTCATTTCTTTATAAATCTGATGTTTTTACAGTGAGTGATCACAAAGCATTAACGTAGCAGGACACCAAATTCGCGTGCTGGCTACGAAACTGAAAATATGCAAGCGAACCCTTGGATCTAAGGACTGGATCGTGTCTTTTCCATTACGGCTGAACATTTTTGGTCCATAATGCATTAAGCTTTTAAGATCGTAGGGATGGCCAAGAGAATTTATCGGATATTTTTTGAATTCCGTTTCGTAGCCTAAATTAGAGCAAATTGTTTATAGATGTTATAGTGGAAGCAGAAAAATTTCTCATATATGTATAGTATATAATACAACATATAATATATAATTAAATATTATGTAAATATGCCATATATATACATATATATATATAGGAAATTTATATGTGATGATTCTCCGTATAAAACAGTGCTCGATGCCCGAGAGCAGAGCGTAAATTTACCGGGATACAGGGATGAATTTGTAGTGTTCGTGATTTTTTTCACCATCACTACATATACATATATACATGATATACCTATATATGCCAGATATATACCTATTTATACATGATATACCTGTATATACCTGGTATTATATTATCCCAAAGAATTTTGACATGATCATCTCGATCAGGTCGTGAATGTTCATGGTAAAATCCAATAACGTGACCTTAAAAATATTGGTGAACAAAAGACCGCGTGAAAAAACGTTACACTAGGGCGTTTATTCGAGGTGGGCGCTTATTCGAGGTGGGCGCTTATTCAACGTCGATGGCCGTATTTGATGAATACGCTACAACTATTATGAAAAACTCAATACTTTATCGACTGCATTTGCAATGATTACTTTTGTAAAAACTGAATGATTTACAATTTTCATTATGAAATAAAATCTCGTATGTGTATAACATGATTTTCGTTTTCTCTTCCTCTCAGTTGTTTCACGTTGTCCAACTTTAAAAGCGATAATTCTTTCGAGACTCGCAGAGAATGAGATAAGTTTTGGGAGCAATTAACGTTGAAGACCTTACCAAGTTCATGAAGAATGATGAGTCGCCAAAAACATCCGGGAGCTAGGTTAACCAAGTGAGGAGACGGAACAGGTCTTCTTGGTCTTTTATAACCAACTTTGGTGTAACACCTTGTAATGAAAGAATAAAAATTTTATAAAATGGCAATAATTTCCATTGACATCATACACAAACAAACCCAAAGTTGTTTTTGGTGCGTATGTCTAAGTAAACCAATCCATGTTTAGATTTATCATAAGGAACGAAGGAGAGACAAGTCCCATTCTCCCATTCTCTCATTGAGCTTTCAATCAAACTTTTATAACCTATATAATCAACAAATGATTCCATCATAAGGAGGAATTCATTACTTGACAACAGCAATGAAAATTTTTTTTATAACTGGTTCCTAAAAACTTACATTCAAAATTTCATTTGTGTATTCGGGTAAAATAACAAAATAATAATTATATTTATTCAAATAAGCCATCACAAAAAGTTGATAATGTAATGAACAATATTCAACAGCACTAAGTATTAACACAACATACTTGAAAGAGCAGGATGAATGACGTATGGAATAATTCCGTTTGGCCAAATTGAACCCAGCGTCAAGCCCCGTCTCCTATTGGTCAGTTGTGTGGAAAAATCTGAACCAATCACAACCTTTCCGTTTACTCGAGGTTCTACCAATATATCTCCTTCGATGAGCTTTGATATAATAGTTTGCTTCAAATCGATGTTTTCTGAACAAAAACAATGTATCGAAATAAAACAAGCTGAAAATGAGAACAAGCTTGGTATCTATTGTCAGACTATCGTTTTAGTCTTTCCAAGTAAACTTTCACAACGACATTATCACTAGCAGGCCATTCAGCTAGCTTTTTGCCATTTTTGTCAGTTGTCATTAAATTAAAAATTGATCCTTTCCCGTGATATTTCGTCGCATAGCGTTGCGCTGTTCAGTCTAAATTTATATTTGTGATTTATTTAATAGTTATTTGCAAACTTAAAGTTTTGTACGAACTGATTGCTATGTGATGAGGAGCGAAAGACAACATGTGTACATTATTTGTATAACGTGTGCCGTGATTGGTCTATAGCTGAGTTTGCATTAGCCTGTGCAAACTGATCTGAGCTCAACAATTAAATCAATTAAAGAGAATTTGCAAATTAATCGTGAATTCATTTTAGAGGAAAAATTTAAAACATTTGTTTTAATTTTATCTTTTTCGCAGTTTTGCCATTCTTTAAAAAAAATAAAAGATGTTTTTCGTGACAACTCTCAAGCAGGATGTACAGTTTTCATCACTACAAGTAGTCCTTTATAGTTTTTTGTCGTGTGTATTTGCTAGTAAATGGAGCCAATGAACAATAAATCGCTGACAAAAGTTTGCTCAATAATTATAGCAATCATAATTTAAGTGAAAATCTTAATAACTTTTATTTTTAAGAGGAAAACTTTTTACTACAAATGTAACGCTATAGCAAATACGTGGAAGAGCAAAAAAGAAATTTCATAATGAAGTAAAAGCAAATCGAGAGAATTCCGGGGTTGTATTAAATTGTAAAAATTACCCTTGACAATTCCTTGGCGCGTTGTGCGAGGAATATAGCACTACTATTGTTCTTCATTGTAAAACTGCGCATGACCATAATGAAACAATAACATACCTTCAGGAAAGCCATGAAATTCAGTTGCAAGTTTTCCATCACAAAGTATGATAAAACACAAAGTCAGAAGAATTGCTGTCGAGTATTTCATTGTATACAATCTAGTAAAGGTTTATCAGTAGAAGTGTCTGCTTTCGGTGTCCTAACTGCCACTGATTGTGGATTTCTTATGCAACTATAATCATAATGACTACGGCGAATAATATTTGTTTAGCCCACTATCATCATTAAAAATGAGATGCCTGAGAAAACAAAGTATAATTAGCCACACAAAATATCAACAATGCTATATTGAACTAATTTACAATGATATGTTGTTTGGACGAGTGTCTATTTTGAGGTTGAAACTTATGTTGCAAATATTTAATTTTGTCGATATTTTTAGCGACTAAATTTTGTGCAGTGAATAACAGTGATTACTAACATCTTAGAAAACGATAATTTATTGGAGCGTTCGCCTTAAAATAATTAAGTGTCTGCATAGTTCAAAACATTCTACTGCAACGTTAGCCAAATACAGTATAGAAATGTTATAAAATGAATATCAGACTTCTTTTATCTAATGTTTAACTCTTTTCCTTAAGCTCGCGCTTGTGTCAATGTTTATATCACATGCTTTGTAGATTGTCTTTGTTTGATCTTTTGTCTTTTTTTGTGAGTGCTTATGCTTATTTTATTCGTGTGAACTAGACATAAAAAACTTATGTCTTGTGTGTTTGTCAAATTATGTTTCCATGGTAAGATTCAATAATCTTTATGCTAGTTTTTGATGCAAAAAAGATTTTGACGATAAAGTGATCGAAATGTTAAATGTTGGTTGAAGTTTATAAAGCATCGACAATGGCAACAAATCAAGAGTATCTCTTTAATGCTTTTATGGCCTTGTTAAAGTCGCGTACGTCGTTTCGCATTTCATCTATTATAAGTAAACACGTGCATTCTGGGATACTATATCAGTATCCCTCATCCACTGTATTTGAGGGAAATATTTCAGTAAACGTCATTGTGAGAACAAAAGTTCCTAAGGGATATTTACTTCTTACATAAGATAAATAACAACTGTTTGATGTTTATGCATGAAGAAATTCCTCCTTTCTCTTCTCTCCTTTGCTATTGTCATTCATGTAGTGATAGCATAGCATATACCTTTCTTCCTTCTAAGTTAAACATTTGTTATTTTTACATAAAGATAACTGTCATCATAGTGGGAGAAAATAGTTAAACATGTGGGTGTTTAACACTCGAAAAGTACTGTTGTATCTTGTGAAATGATTGTGCTTTAAAATTTTGCAGCTGCTCCAATCTCGTCGATTTAAATATTGCTTTCGCCATTTGAATCATTAAATAGTTCGTTTGGTCTCCTATGCAATGCTGTCCTGAAAATCAAGTAAAATGGATCTAAACATCCCAAAATGAGTATTACGCTCTTCATAACATAATGCTCATCAGTGCATGTGACTGTTTGAAATAGACAGTGATGAATTGAACAACAGAGAACAAAATTTACATTATATGAAATATTTAAGAAATAAGATATCGTGTGCCAGTGTAGGTAGTGATGAATGAACAACAGAGAATGAGAACATCTTTACACTACATAAAATGTATAAGAAATAAGATAACGTATGTCAGTGTAGGTAGTGATGAATGAATTTTGTCTCTCTCTATTTGAAAATGTCAAAAAACGGGTACACTTGTTAACTCTGTACGTCTATTTTGTTTCACTCATTTTAACTTTTCTCTTTATTTAACTTATACTAGCTATAAATATGTTAGAAAAATGAGTGATCCGATTTAAGTATTATACATAATACATAAATATTATATCAGTGAACGTTTGACCGCATTATATAAATATGTTGTTTATTTTAAATCGCATAATTTGTTTTCGACTTTCTTTTAATAACCATGCTTTTAGTTCTGAGAATCGTAACCGCGCCTTGCTTTGTCACCGTGCTTGTATTTGCAACCGTTCCTCTATTTGGAACCCTACTTTGTTTGCAGCCGTACCTCTATATGTAACCATGCCTTCATTTGCAACCCTGACTTTCTTGTAGACGATGAAACACGTCGATTTGATGGCTACATGACAAGAAGGCCACAAACAATAAAATTGCTCACGTTTTAAAAAATGACGTCCAATGTTTCCTAAGTTGTGATGCAGTTTATTGGGATATGTCTATTTTCAAGATCGCCTTGGTGACACTATTAGATGGCGTGGAGAAAACGTGTCCACGTCCATAGTTGAACCAATCATGGCAAGTGTACTAAGTTCAAGCTCTGTAGTCGTTTATGGAGTTGAAATTCTTGGTTGTGAAGGCCGAACAGGAATGGCGGCTATTGAAGATCCCCATGACGTGTTATAGATGTAAAGCTTTTATCGCAGAAGCTACCGGAAGTATTACCCTCTCACGCCAAACCCATATTCCTAAGGATTACCAACACCGTAGAGGTGACAGGAAATTCCAAAAGGCTGTCTTGAAGAAGGATGGACTTGATCCTACGTTTGTTTCAGATAAGTTCTTCTACTTTGATGACGTTTCAGGTGAGTACAATACTCTCACTAAAGAAATTTGTGGAAAGTTTGTTGTCGGTGACATGCGCATTTGAAACTAAATATCGCTAATTAGAAACAGTGATATGTTTATTGGTCTGAATAGCGCTCTGTTGTGAACCCCTAAAGTTTTGTTTCAGACAACTTTCAGTGGCAGTAGCGTAGCCACCTTCATAGTTGGAGGGGGGATATTCGTACATGTTTTACCGTATTAAGTTCCTTTAAATTGAAAGTGGGAGTATTCATATGCATATATGAATACTCCCCATCCATTTTTTTCGGCTAGCTTCATAACTCTAATGATTTTGTGACGTTTGTAAAGTTCAAACGCCGAGACATGTTTTACTAGCTAACGAACACAAAGTGTTGCTGGAATTTGCAGGGAAATAAATGTTTTGAACATCTGTAGCCATTATCCACGAGGAAAGAGACTGATGATGAATTTTAATTTTTGTAAACAGTATTCTGTATTAGCATCATGTAACAATTATACAACGATTAAGAGGCTGCTTCATTATAAAGGTTGAAAACAACTATATACCATAATTTAACATACTACAACATACTACAAAATATTACAACATACTAAACCATACTACAGTATACCACAGTATAGTTTTTATACAGTATGCTCAATTTAGCAAAAACTTATCCTCGCGCATGTTAGCTCGCGCATGTTGGCCGCTATGTTGTCAGTAAAGAAAGAGGAGTGAAAATATTAAGAATTGTATTACGGGAACGTAAAATTTCCATTAAATCGGATGTATTTCTGCGTTATTATTCACCGATTGCCTACAGTTTGATAAAATAACTGATTTGAGGATAACAATGCGTAGTTTATACCAGTGTGGAGACTGCTAAATCCAGAAAATTCCGACAAATCTCCTCTGTTGTTGTCGGCACTATGGTACATTAGCTAACGTGATTTGTTGTAACATTCTTTTAACAAATAAATTTTGTGCAAAGCTAATCTGAATTCCAAAATAGGTGGCAGAAGTCTATTTTGGAATATATCAACTTTTTTGCAGAACTTCTTTCCTAAATTAGAGAGCGAGGGAACTCTCTAAGTTAGTAGGAATGTTGGAAATACTTTGTGTGCATGAGTTTACATGTAATTTTGCTTATGATATTCACACTTTGATGATCATCTGCAAACACTGGAGAATCGAAGTCACGATTATTTAAGTGTCAATATTCATTCCGAAAATAGGTAAATGAATGATAGAAAGAAGCAAACTTACAGCCATAGCTTACTCTATTCCGGCAGTATTTTGGTTCTCCGTACCTGAGAAAAAGCCTAAACAACAAGTTAGAACAGGAAAAAAGACAAAAAAACATATACCTATGTTTATTTCTTCATCTTTTCGCCCACTGCATCTGCAAAATATTGAAAAACGACTTAACGGTCTGACAAAACAAACAAACAGACAAACAAACACGTACCGCTGCTTTAATCTGTATCTGTTGCCATTTAAGTATCTGTAAAAGAAATTGAAAAAATACAATCGTGACAAACACTTAAAGCTTCTGTATTTTGTAAACCCAGTGTTTGCAGACGATCTATGATATAATAATACTTCTACCATTATACAGTATGCAAGGCAATCCCTGTTTCCTGAACAATTAGTATCGAATACTGGAACATTTACTGCAGTTTGGTTATTTTAACTGCAGTGTGCCAGTATATAGACATAGGACACTGTTATAACATCCCTCAATGCTATAACAGTGCTAATTTTACATGCAATAAGTGACTATTTGTTGAACATTCATAGCTTGTTGACTGATTAGATAGTCACCTCAAATGGACATTTAATTTGGGAAGATTTTGCAATACTCTGCCAGCGTATTGCAATTTCTTTCTGCAACTCGTAATAAATCTATTTAATTATAAATAAGATTTCATTTCAATGTTACATGCATGATGCAAGGAACGTTCACAGCAAACACACCATCATATTAACATGTCAACAAGCATGTTAACTGATTTGTGCACATGGTTCAACATTAGTCAATGGTATAGAAGTGCCAGTTAAAGTATAATCTATTTCTTCCATCTGCAACATCATCTTGACGAAGACTTTATTTTCTACGAAAAATACGAAATAGTGAAGCAATGAAATTGAATTTAAGAGAAAAAAATGACACTGTATATTGACAACCAAGTACGTCAGACATTAATCGTCTGCGTATTTCTCCGTACTCTAATATGGCACTTCAATTAAATATTTTAGGATGTCAAACTTCATAGCTTTTTTTTTGCTTAAGCGTCCTTGTTTCAAGAGTTCTTGCGATACAACTCCAAGCACTCATTACATTGCAATCCCTTCTTTATCAACTCTTGTTATATGAGCAGCTCACTATGGAATTCTCCTTTTGAATTAGTTGTTTTAAAACTGGTTTTCTCAACAAATGATCGTAATTTAACAATGACTTTGACATGTTTAGTGCGGCTTTCGATGCCAAAGTTAAAAAATGAGATGGCTATCTTCTTTAGCAATACCACAAAAATTCAATAATGAAATAAGCAAAAGCAAAAGTGTCAATAAAGTAGTAAACAAAGACAATAAGCAAAGTATTAGCATTGACGTAAGCACAAGCATAAGCAAAGCGACGAACAAAAGAAAAGTCCGTTTTTTTGGCGTTGTAATTCTTGCGATATTTAAAAAGTTAATGCCTGGTTGACACAAAAAATTGGTTTCTTTTTCTCCAGAGGAAAGAAATGACAGAAGCTTTCTTGATTTTTCTATCATTCCTCTTTTGTTCTTCTATCAGCAAATGCCTCCCTCTTTGGATTGTACCTTTGTATTGTAGCTACCTGGATTGCATCTCCGACACTAAGGGGCTGTTTATATGATCCCGGCCAGCGGGATTCAGTGAGGCGTGAAATGATTTCGAGATATTGAAAGGGGGCAAAACTTCAAAGTTAAAAATTACAATTGTTTGTTGAGCGCCACAAGTCATTCCTGCTGTAATTCTCAAATTAGGCTGTTTTAATTTTAAATGTTTTACGTAGTTATTAATTCAAAATATTGTGAAATTGCTCCAGAAGACTTATCTGATGATAAGTATTGAATCGTTTTCATTTGCCAAAATCAACGCTTGGCTGAATCCCGGCTATCTCGAGCTCATTTGTCTTTGTAATTTTATAGTTTTGCCTTGTGTTCCCAAAACATGTTCAAATGGAAGAAAATGTGTCAACAATGGCACAACGTTTAAATGCAAATGTGCCAAAGGTTATCAAGAAAAATGGTGTGAGGACAGAGGTTAGGGGAAAAATTTTTTTTCCTTAAATCAAAATTCTTCTTTCCTTACATAAAGATAGATCTATTTCTAATTTTGTAGTTTTGCCTTGTGGTTTCAAACCATGTTTAAAGAAAGGAAAATGTTTCAAGAATGGCAAAACGTTTAAATGTAAATGTGCCAAAGGCTATCAAGGGAACGATGTGAGAACTTAGGTTGGGGGTTGCAAACGTTTTTTTAAATTATTTCGTTTTAAAATTTAGAAATTGCGTATGGGAAAAGCTTCTTTATTTTTATCAATTCATGAAACAATGTTCTTTTTTAATACAAACAGTTGTATGTACTGCGACAGGAGATATTCACTATAGAACATTTGATGGAAAATGATATGGCTTTATGGAATCGTGTAATTATGTATTGGCTAAAGATATTGATGATAAATTCCTTATTATTAAAGATAGTAAACCATGTGGTAAACGAAATGCAACATGTACAAATGTAATCACTGTTAAGTTGCAGGAATTGAAGATACAATTAATTCGAGGAGAAAAAGTCATTAGTAATGATAAAAATGTAACATTGCCGTTTACAAAACAAGGTAATATTGAGAATGTATAATCGTTTGACTTGCACATTGTTAGCTAAAAGTTTCAATAATTATTTTCCACATTAAGATGTTAAAGTTGAACAGTTTAAACAATTTGGTGTAAAAATCAGCAAAAGAATTGGATTGTCAGTTTAATACGATGGCATATTCAATATTTGTATCAAAGTGAGTAAACTTTATCGGGGAAATTTATCGGGTCTTTGTGGAAACTTCAATGGAAATCGAAGCGATGATTTCATTTCACAAGATAACAAAGTTTTCAAGAAAGCCATAAATTTTGGAAATTCTTCGAAGCTGACAGAAAGTTGCCTTAATGAAACAGCGATTGAAGATAACCCATGCAAAAATGTGAGTAGACGGGTCCAGAAAGCTAAAGAAGAATGCTCTTTTTTAAATAAAGCATCCATTTTCTGCTTGTAACAAGGAATTAGATCCCCATAAAGAAGGCTATATAGAAAATTGTAAATACGATGTTTGTGCTTGTGAAGATAATTTTGAAGCATGTCTTTGCGAATCGTTTGCAACTTATAAAGAGGACTGTAAGGATGTGGGGGTTACAATCAAATGGATACATTTAAAAAATGTATCTCTTGTATCTGTCGACGTGGCTGTTGGGGAGAAAAATGTCAAAGAAAAGGTAAATATAATATTAAAACAACTTTCACAATTTAGATACCATGTTTATCATTACCTCTATCAAGCAAGCACTTGAATACTCTTATATAGTTTAACTTTAATTTTTTAGTTTTGCCTTGTGCCTCTAAGCCATGATTTAACGAAGGAGAACGTGTGAAGAATGGCAAGCAATTTAACTGTAAATGTGTCATAGGCTATCAAGGACAACGATGTTAGAAACGAAGATATGAGTAGTAAATATGATTTTTTGGCAAAGATGGTTTAATTTTAAATTAGTGTCATTGCATGCACGCAAAATTGATTCTTTCTACCGTCCATACTTATCCCATATATCAAATAATATGAATGTATAATTGCTGTTATTTTATGTAATCATATATGAGTCAGTCATGGCGAAATACGGTGACTTTGTTATTGGACCAGTGGCGAGTTCCTGATCGCATGATAATAAATGGTTTACTATATCATTAAAATACATGGGACGCTACCTGAAGCAAATAATTGAAGCTAAATCTTACACAATACACACGAGACTTTACCCCAGACACGCATGTGTATTGTTTCGAGATTCTCTCGCGGAGTGAAAATTCATTACCACACACGCGTCTCTGGGGTAAAATCGCGGCTTCAAAAAATTATTAGGGTTTTGTAATACAGGTACCATTCCATGTATTTTAGTTCAATGAGATTGGCCCATTTTCTCTGATGCGCTCAAATATATAGTAAAACTCCATTTAACAGTGATCACAGCAATAATACTCCATTGAATTCTCAAGTTGTGATTGCATTTTCTATTCAGCAACAATCAAAGCTGCCGGATAAAAATGTATGTTGGGCAGACAATGTTTTCAACAGAAGACTCACTTTTTGCACATGAAAAGTATACAAACATTGTAAGTGAATCATTCATAATGTACAGCATAAGCATAAGGCAAGAACTTGCTCTCTTAATATAAAGATTGACAGCATCCATCAAAAGTGTTAGCTAAGATAAAAAGTTGATAAACGATGCTGCTATGCGTTTACATCCTCAATATTTTTTCAGTATTAATCGTTCTCTCAAACATTTATTAATATTTACATACATTTTTGCTATGTTTTTTTTTAATTCTTTGTTGACAAATGGGTCATTTATCGAAGCCATTTTCACTAACTATATTTTCTTGCGATACGACAAATAACTCCAAGATACGTGCTTTAATAATTTTTATCGCGATTTATATAAAGTATTTGATACCCCACGGACGTCGTATTTTATGATGTTAAATAGACTGGCTCTAGCTTTGTTTTTGACGTCAGGGAGTCCAGAGTCGAAATGTTTTGATGTTATTTGCGGTAGACGAAGTGCGATCAAATTTGATGGCTCATTCATTAATTTTTCTGACTTTTAATGCCAATTCGTGGTATATGACATTCTTTAAAAGTAATACAAAGTTATAGCAAGTTCTAAGACCATGACTGATGACTCAAACATTAACTTCATTTTGTGAAATATTATTTAATGGACTGAAGACAACCACTACAGGCAGTAGCGACAATAATAATGGCCAAGCAGCATATGCAAGACGGAGCTTCAGCTACCTAAAATCGTTAGCAGAATACAATAAGCATATGAGAAAACGCTTACACGCGTTAAAAATGATACAAAAATGAGGACTTTGTTCTGTAATCGTAAGCGAATGGTTACAATGTAATCTGCATTATACAATAAGGTCATCTGAATTATAAACAATAAAGCAGTCATTTTTTTGTAATATAATGTTATTTTTATTTTGCACATATTTTATAATAATCAACAGCAGTAAACAAGAGCAGTCTTTAAAGTACATTAAATATGTAAGAAATGCGATAACGTGTGTGAGATTAATGAACGAAAAAAAACGAAATAAACGGAGGACGGTCTAAAATTGTAAATGGTAGCATAATATAAGGCTTGCTGCTTTGTCTTTCTTTAAAATTTCTAAATCAATTTTTGTCTACACTTAGCCATAGCTAAAATATAAAAATTTGCATTCCACATTCTGTCGTCTCGCTGTTATGAACAGAATTCAATTATTTACAATAGAAACAGCAGGTGATTAAATTTGAACATTTAGTGAACGTTCCAATTTCTTTATTATCAAGCAAATGCAAAGACATCATGTAGATGGTTGCGTCCTCTTTAATCTATCTGAATTTGTGAAGGTATGTTGAATATAGCACAGCCCTGTCATTGTAATATTGTATTTTAACTTTGTCATTTGATATTATAAGTCCAGGATCGATTATTCTGCTTTTTATGTCAAGAATATTGTAAAACTCATTTCCGCGTTATGTATGTCTTATATGGATAATATTTGTTTTAAACAAGCTCTAATGCATTATGAGTTATCTACTATTGGAAAATACTGACATTTTCCGCTTCATCATGTTAGCAATACATTCGAATATTTTATTTCAAATATTTGTATGGCGAAGCTACAAAATTAACAAGATTTGTCAAATTAGTGACACGTCACCGAATTTCAGTTATGAATGTCATTATGCTCTGTAGTTTTGTACTTTCTGACATGAATGTCGTTAAAATACAGAAAATATTTACTTTTGTTATTCATTTTGTCGCATTTTACCCTCCAAAAATTCCAAACAGAGGCACACTGGCCTAAAAAGACACTTGTTACTATCAAGTCGTCATACAACTTGGGAATAAACAATTTAATGAAACAAACCAAATTACAATTTACTACTTTCAAATTACTATCTTGAAATTACGTTAAGGACCGTTTGGTCCCACGTACAAGATTCAACTACAACAATTTGTCTTTTACTCTTATTAAACAACAACACCCTTTCCAACGTCACTTCCTGCTCTCCATTCCGTCCAAAGCGGCAATTCATACGACAGCCACAACACTGACTGAGGAATTTACTACGCCAATGACTCATGTGCTTTTTCACGGTCTATTTTCGAGAAAATAATAAATGAATAATGGTAAAACTATTGAAGTAAAACGCATGAAAGATAATATTGCTATAATGACTAAATTCGAAAGCAATCTTGCTTCCTTGTGATATTATAAGTATATTTTAAGTTTTATGTATGGATACATGGTATGGAATAAGGTTGGTCATGCATGAGGTGTTGCATAAACATTAGCTGACAGTGATACAAATAGTTAATTAGTATCTTATTAGATTATTATTATTAGTGACAGTGATATTTAAGTTCTTAAATTCAGAAAAACATGTTTGGAGCGTGATAAATCCCACTAGGCAATTCATGCAAAACCTTGAGTAGCTTTTATTTACTTTCTTTTTATGTTTTCACTGTTTTCATAGATACCTTAGAACATCCTTCAGGGAACATGAGCACACTATTGGTTGAGCAATTTCAATTGCTCCATAAAACTGATTATCTTTGATCTATTAGAACACTAAAATATTTATGCTTCCATCGATCTTAATTTTCATCTGAACTGTATATAATTAAAAGGAATAGTAAGCGTGCGGTCACAGTAATGGCGGCTAGAAAAGACCATCGAAAAGACTATAAACTTGATTTTTGTTTAAATAATTACTACACTCTTGTTGGTGAAAACTCTGATTTGTGAGACTTGCATATTACATAGTTTGAAGCTCTCAAATTTATTCTGACTACGTTAGACAGCTAATAACAATTTGATAGAGAACAGCATCCCAGTACAATAATCCGGGTTCAGTTTACAAAAATATGGGAGAGTACGAAAAAGCAAAAGATTTTTATGAACGAGAGATAAAAATTAAAACGAAAGCATTTGGACCTGACCATGTTAATATTGCGACAACGTACAATAGTCTGGGTTCGATTTACAGAGATATAGGAGAGTACGAAAAAGCAAAAGATTGTTATAAACGAGAGATAGACATTAAAACGAAAGCATTTGGACCTGACCATGTTAATATTGCGACAACGTACAATAGTCTGGGTTCGATTTACAGAGATATGGGAGAGTACGAAAAAGCAAAAGATTTTTATGAACGAGAGATAGAAATTAAAACGAAAGCATTTGGACCTGACCATGTTAATATTGCGACAACGTACAACAATCTGGGTTCGGTTTACAGTTATATGGGAGAGTACAAAAAAGCAAAAGATTTTTATGAACGAGAGATGGAAATTCAAACAAAAGCATTTGGACCTGTCCATGTTAATACTCCATCAACGTACAACAATCTGGGTTTGGTTTACAGTAAAATAGGAGAGTACGAAAAAGCAAAAGATTTTTATGAACGAGCGATAGAAATTAAAACGAAAGCATTTGGATCTGACCATGTTAATATTGCGACAACGTATAACAATCTGGGTTCAGTTTACAGTTATATGGGAGAGTACGAAAAAGCAAAAGATTTTTATGAACGAGCGATAGAAATTCAAACAAAAGCATTTGGACCTGACCATGTTAATATTGCGACAACGTACAACAACCTGGGTTCGGTTTACAGAGATATGGGAGAGTACGAAAAAGCAAAAGATTTTTATGAACGAGCAATAGAAATTCAAACAAAAGCCCTTGGACCTGACCATGTTAATATTGCGACAATGTACAACAATCTGGGTTCGGTTTACAGTGATATGGGAGAGTACGAAAAAGCAAAAGATTTTTATGAACGAACGATGGAAATTGAAACAAAAACATTTGGACCTGACCATGTTGATATTGCGACAACATACAACAATCTGGGTTCGGTTTACAGTGATATGGGAGAGTACGAAAAAGCAAGAGATTTTTATGAACGAACGATGGAAATTGAAACAAAAACATTTGGACCTGACCATATTAATATTGCGACAACGTACAGCAATCTGGGTTCGGTTTACAGTGATATGGGAGAGTACGAAAAGCAAGAGATTTTATGAACGAACGATGGAAATTGAAACAAAACATTTGGACCTGACCATGTTAATATTGCGACAACGTACAACAATCTGGGTTCGGTTTACAGTGATATGGGAGAGTACGAAAAGCAAAAGATTTTTATGAACGAACGATGGAAATTGAAACAAAACATTTGGACCTGACCATGTTAATATTGCAACAACGTACAACAATCTGGGTTCGGTTTACAGTGATATGGGAGAGTACGAAAAGCAAAAGATTTTATGAACGAACGATGGAAATTGAAACAAAAACATTTGGACCTGACCATGTTAATATTGCGACAACGTACAACAATCTGGGTTCGGTTTACAGTGATATGGGAGAGTACGAAAAGCAAAAGATTTTATGAACGAACGATGGAAATTGAAACAAAAACATTTGGACCTGACCATGTTAATATTGCGACAACGTACAACAATCTGGGTTCGGTTTACAGAGATATGGGAGAGTACGAAAAGCAAAAGATTTTATGAACGAGCGATGGAAATTGAAACAAAACATTTGGACCTGACCATGTTAATATTGCGACAACGTACAACAATCTGGGTTCGGTTTACAGAGATATGGGAGAGTACGAAAAGCAAAAGATTTTTATGAACGAACGATGGAAATTGAAACAAAACATTTGGACCTGACCATGTTAATATTGCGACAACGTACAACAATCTGGGTTCGGTTTACAGAGATATGGGAGAGTACGAAAAGCAAAAGATTTTATGAACGAGCGATAGAAATTCAAACAAAAGCATTTGGACCTGACCATGTTAATATTGCGACAACGTACAACAATCTGGGTTCGGTTTACAGAGATATGGGAGAGTACGAAAAGCAAAAGATTTTATGAACAAGCGATGGAAATTGAAATAAAAGCATTTGGACCTGACCATGTTAATATTGCGACAACGTACAACAATCTGGGTTCGGTTTACAGAGATATGGGAGAGTACGAAAAGCAAAAGATTTTATGAACGAGCGATAGAAATTCAAACAAAAGCACTTGGATCTGACCATGTTAATATTGCGACAACGTACAACAATCTGGGTTCGGTTTACAGACATATGGGAGAGTACGAAAAAGCAAAAGATTTTATGAACGAGCGATGGATATTGAAACGAAAACATTTGGATCTGACCATGTTAATATTGCGACAACGTACAACAATCTGGGTTCGGTTTACAGAGATATGGGAGAGTACGAAAAGCAAAAGATTTTATGAACGAACGATGGAAATTGAAACAAAAACATTTGGACCTGACCATGTTAATATTGCGACAACGTACAACAATCTGGGTTCGGTTTACAGTGATATGGGAGAGTACGAAAAAGCAAAAGATTTTTATGAACGAACGATGGAAATTGAAACAAAAACATTTGGACCTGACCATGTTAATATTGCGACAACGTACAACAATCTGGGTTCGGTTTACAGTGATATGGGAGAGTACGAAAAGCAAAAGATTTTATGAACGAACGATGGAAATTGAAACAAAACATTTGGACCTGACCATGTTAATATTGCGACAACGTACAACAATCTGGGTTCGGTTTACAGTGATATGGGAGAGTACGAAAAAGCAAAAGATTTTATGAACGAGCGATGGAAATTGAAACAAAACATTTGGACCTGACCATGTTAATATTGCGACAACGTACAACAATCTGGGTTCGGTTTACAGTGATATGGGAGAGTACGAAAAGCAAAGATTTTATGAACGAACGATGGAAATTGAAACAAAACATTTGGACCTGACCATGTTAATATTGCGACAACGTACAACAATCTGGGTTCGGTTTACAGTGATATGGGAGAGTACGAAAAGCAAAAGATTTTATGAACGAGCGATGGAAATTGAAACAAAACATTTGGACCTGACCATGTTAATATTGCGACAACGTACAACAATCTGGGTTCGGTTTACAGAGATATGGGAGAGTACGAAAAAGCAAAAGATTTTTATGAACGAACGATGGAAATTGAAACAAAAACATTTGGACCTGACCATGTTAATATTGCGACAACGTACAACAATCTGGGTTCGGTTTACAGAGATATGGGAGAGTACGAAAAAGCAAAAGATTTTTATGAACGAGCGATAGAAATTCAAACAAAAGCATTTGGACCTGACCATGTTAATATTGCGACAACGTACAACAATCTAGGTTTATTTTACATTGATAAGGGAGAGTACGAAAAAGCAAAAGATTTTTATGAACGAGCGATGGAAATTGAAATAAAAGCATTTGGATCTGACCATATCAATATTGCGGCATTGTACAACAATCTGGGATCAGTTTACAGTAAAATGGGAGAGTACGAAAAAGCAAAAGATTTTTATGAACAAGCGATAGAAATTCAAACAAAAGCATTTGGATCTGACCGTGTTAATATTGCGACAACGTACAACAATCTGGGTTCGGTTTACAGACATATGGGAGAGTACGAAAAGCAAAAGATTTTATGAACGAGCGATGGAAATTGAAACGAAAACATTTGGACCTGACCATGTTAATATTGCGACAACGTACAACAATCTGGGTTCGGTTTACAGAGATATGGGAGAGTACGAAAAGCAAAAGATTTTTATGAACGAACGATGGAAATTGAAACAAAACATTTGGACCTGACCATGTTAATATTGCGACAACGTACAACAATCTGGGTTCGGTTTACAGTGATATGGGAGAGTACGAAAAAGCAAAAGATTTTATGAACGAGCGATGGAAATTGAAACAAAACATTTGGACCTGACCATGTTAATATTGCGACAACGTACAACAATCTGGGTTCGGTTTACAGTGATATGGGAGAGTACGAAAAGCAAAAGATTTTTATGAACGAGCGATGAAATTGAAACAAAACATTTGGACCTGACCATGTTAATATTGCGACAACGTACAACAATCTGGGTTCGGTTTACAGTGATATGGGAGAGTACGAAAAGCAAAAGATTTTATGAACGAACGATGGAAATTGAAACAAAAACATTTGGACCTGACCATGTTAATATTGCGACAACGTACAACAATCTGGGTTCGGTTTACAGTGATATGGGAGAGTACGAAAAGCAAAAGATTTTTATGAACGAACGATGGAAATTGAAACAAAACATTTGGACCTGACCATGTTAATATTGCGACAACGTACAACAATCTGGGTTCGGTTTACAGTGATATGGGAGAGTACGAAAAGCAAAAGATTTTATGAACGAACGATGGAAATTGAAACAAAACATTTGGACCTGACCATGTTAATATTGCGACAACGTACAACAATCTGGGTTCGGTTTACAGTGATATGGGAGAGTACGAAAAAGCAAAAGATTTTTATGAACGAACGATGGAAATTGAAACAAAAACATTTGGACCTGACCATGTTAATATTGCGACAACGTACAACAATCTGGGTTCGGTTTACAGAGATATGGGAGAGTATGAAAAGCAAAAGATTTTATGAACGAACGATGGAAATTGAAACAAAACATTTGGACCTGACCATGTTAATATTGCGACAACGTACAACAATCTGGGTTCGGTTTACAGAGATATGGGAGAGTACGAAAAAGCAAAAGATTTTTATGAACGAGCGATAGAAATTCAAACAAAAGCACTTGGACCTGACCATGTTAATATTGCGACAATGTACAACAATCTGGGTTCGGTTTACAGAGATATGGGAGAGTACGAAAAAGCAAAAGATTTTTATGAACAAGTGATGGAAATTGAAATAAAAGCATTTGGACCTGACCATGTTAATATTGCGACAATGTACAACAATCTGGGTTCGGTTTACAGAGATATGGGAGAGTACGAAAAAGCAAAAGATTTTTATGAACGAGCGATAGAAATTCAAACAAAAGCACTTGGATCTGACCATGTTAATATTGCGACAACGTACAACAATCTGGGTTCGGTTTACAGACATATGGGAGAGTACGAAAAAGCAAAAGATTTTTATGAACGAACGATGGAGATTGAAACGAAAACATTTGGATCTGACCATGTTAATATTGCGACAACGTACAACAATCTGGGTTTGGTTTACAGTAAAATAGGAGAGTACGAAAAAGCAAAAGATTTTTATGAACGAGCGTTAGAAATTAAAACGAAAGCATTTGGATCTGACCATGTTAATATTGCGACAATGCATAACAATCTGTGTTCGGTTTACAGAGATATGGGAGAGTACGAAAAAGCAAAAGATTTTTACAAACGAGCGATAGAAATAAAAACGAAAACTTTTGGACCTGACCATGTTAATATTGCGACAATGTACAACAATCTGGGTTCGGTTTACAGAGATATGGGAGAGTACGAAAAAGCAAAAGATTTTTATAAACGAGCGATGAAAATTCAAACAAAAGCACTTGGACCTGACCATTTTAATATTGCGACAATGTACAACAATCTGGGTTCGGTTTACAGAGATATGGGAGAGTACGAAAAAGCAAAAGATTTTTATAAACGAGCGATGAAAATTCAAACAAAAGTATTTGGACCTGACCATGTTAATATTGCAACAACGTACAACAATCTTGGTTTGATGTATAGAGATATGAGAGATTACAAAAAAGCAAAAGATTTTTATGAACAAGCGATGGAAATTGAAACAAAAGCATTTGGACCTGACCATGTTAATATTGCGACAACGTACAACAATATGGGTTTGGTTTACAGTAATATGGGAGAGTACGAAAAAGCAAAAGATTTTTATGAACGAGCAATGAAAATTTTAACCAATTTAATTGGTGCTGATGAGAAAAGTAAGTTTAACATAAGTAAGCCAAATGATAATCATAAAATCTGATGACTTCGTGCTATTTTCCACTGAAATTTGAAATTATGATTTGTTGATTTTTCAAAAAATGAAAACAAATGACTTTTTAAAAAATTTAAACCAGAAACTACAGTAAAACAAAGACATAGCTGTTGTCGAAAACTTTAATATTGCGCAGAACAGCTTATTCGTCATGGCGTATTAGCTAAGTTTTTCTGAAATTGTTGAAAACTGTTAAAACGGATGTTTTTGAAAATATGAAAAATATTACATTAAACCTCATAGTTTATGTCATCAAAACACGTGAACAATTTTTTATAGTTAGCTACATTTTGCTGACAAATAAACTCATGTTGCATTTTTTGTATCAGTACAATCGAACTGTTCTGCTACTTCACCAGTATAAAACAAACGCAGATTTTTTTTATGCTTGCCTGTGACTTTTCATCATCAAATTTTTTAATATTTTCATTAATAAAAGCTCTCTTGGTATCAGGTGTAAAATGTTAAACTCTTTACGCCAAATCGGACGGGGGTAAGTATTTGTATATTCAATTAGTTTTATTCATTTAAGTGCGATTGCTCTTTCAATGAAGCCTGTCTATCATCATTTTTTATATAACAAAATGTATATGTACATCCCACTAAATTGAATCTTTTTTCCTGACTGTTTGACTGAAATCAAGCAGTAAAAGTGAATGCGGTTCGGATACTGAAAACTCTGATTCAGCAAATGAAAATTTACTTTCGAACTCCGTCGTTGAGGATACAATAGTGGCTAAATCAATTGTTAATTTCGCTACTATCCAACTGTCGTTTGTCGTCTCGTACTTAATGATTTTGAACGCTGCGTTTGCGTTGAAAGTTTCACGTTTTAAAATTTTTGATGAACATTTTGAATATGCGTCAAAACATTCAGTGCTTAACGCAAACATCATCAATGTATCAAATTGTATTTTTCAAATTAACTTGAACCTTAATTCGTCAGCTTTAGATAAAAGTACTTTTGTGAAAAATCATGTATGCATGTTTGACATCGCTAGTTTACTGATTATGTAATCCTCGTAAACTTTTTACCAGCTAATAATCATTACAATTGTTGTTATAGACATGGAATTTTCCATAAAAGCAACGAAAGATTTAGATCTCACAAATGATACCGTGAAGAAGCATTATGTACCTCCTATTGATGATGTAAAGAACAATGATGATTTCTTTATCAAAAATTTTCTTAACGAACATAACGATATTCAAGATGAGATTATTGACAAATTAAAGAGGTAAGTCTCGATAAATCGTTTCTACACTTCCTCTAAATTTAATATTTTGTTAAGATAAGTGCGCACACTAAGCAGAAATTTACGTTTTATCGTGATGACATCATCGGTTGTTATTGAAAAAAAAAATTTGCAAACTCGAAAAGCTTTTACTACCACAGGATAGACAAGTAGGTTTATTTTGGTTTAATTTACGTTGCTCAAACTTCGGTTAGTGTTAAAACAAGGATTAACTTTAACCCTACTCGCTAGGTGCATTGAATTTCTTAACCCTAGGTTAACATATTAATTTCGTAAACAATCAACTATTGACGGGTTTTGTTTTAGACTGAATAGTAACTGTTTTCATTAAACTCATATTGTAAAAGCTTGTATGGTCACGTGGATTTTGGATGATTTTTGATATGATAATATATTACATCAAAAGCTGTCCCTGTGATAACAAAAGATCTCGAGGCAACCATGTTATTTTCACACTAGCTAAGTTTTATTATCTGCAACATTCATACGTATGGTAACTGGCTTGCTAATTTCATATTGTACTTTATGACAAATTCCGAAATGCATATAATTAATTTGGGATGATGTGATTAAACTTTGTTTTAAAAGTCAAAAACGCAAAAAAAAAATCAAGTTTTAAAGAACTGGCGATGGCCAGCGCTTGCCCCAAATTGCTTAAAATTTTGATAGCTTGTGCAAAACAGTCCTTATTTTTACTCAAAGTGAATGAATTGTTCTCCGATAAATTTTTCGTACACAAAGCCTGTTTTGAAGGACTTTTAACAACGGTATTTTCACTGGTAAAACATTTTGCATTTTCCATTTTCAAAAATTTCATTATTTGCTGTACCAAAGACGTACCAAATTAAGCGGTAAAGATACTCTGTTTATTATACAGAGTCTTTATAAGCGACTGTTGAATTAAGTTTACTGCTATAATATCAGTACCAAAATTTTCCAACGCTATAGTAACCTCTGAACGACACTACTTTCATTTATTGTATCATGAATATGAAATTAAATACATGAATATGTACTAAATTTAATTGTTTTCAATATTTGTTTGACTTTTAAAATAATATTTTATAGTTTTTCTTGGATTTGTGGTGGATATGGTGTACAGTGGAAACCTCGTCTTTCTTTGTTTGTGACTGTAGCAGCAGAAAGACAAAATGATGAAGATGCATTAAGAAAAGAAATTGATGAAACTTTTGGATGGAAAGCTTCTCATTACTTTCAATTTATACCGGAACCACAAGAGAAATCGCAATTTCGTTGGTCACAAGACATAGAAGTCATAAAAAGGGAGAAAGGTCCAAATCCCACGAGAGGAAATATTGAAGATGAGTGTGAAACAAAGGCACAAGGTACTGTCACAATGTTTTGTAACAAAGATAAGAAACAATACGCTTCGACACTGTAAAGCGGTCACGATCTGGTAACAAATTTTATATTTTGTAAGAACTCAAAGAGATAAAGCAATAGATAAAAATATGTGCTTGTTGCTTTTAATGCAATATACACATTAAAAAAATAAACATTTAACAAACCACTGACCTTATGACATTTAAGTAGTTGATGATAAAAAGATTTTTTGCACTTTTAATGGCATCATAGAGCCTGACTGGAAACAATATGGGAAATAATTGAAGATAAGCAAAAGATTTAAAAAGGAAGTGTAGAAACATTTCGGACGTCAGCTTAGACACAAATGCTCTAAAGAACGTTGTCACCACTGAATGCGAGCATCCTTTTCTGAGTAAGGTAGATTCCGGAGTGTTAATGAAAAACAGCATAGAATAGCCCATAGATACAGCTCTTGGGTACGATTTTTAGATAAGCAACAACTTATGTTGATGTTGTCATAGTATAAAGTTGATTTGATGTTTAATAAGTACGTTCTCTTGACGATGTCATGATATGATTGGAAAGCAGGCTTGCCTTTTTAGCAGTCTTATATATCTACACTTGTATTTATGCATCGATATTCGTCAGCAAGTTTCTTCTGAGGTTTGAAAATTATATGCGTGTGCACTAAGCTCATAAAGGCGGATAACAAAAGGTTTGTCCAAAAAGCAAGCAAAAGAAGCAGGGTGAAATGCCAGGCTCCCTTAAATAAAATAACGATATGAAACCTAATGATATGCATGTGTTTTGGAAATAAAGCTTTAATCATAAATGTATATAAGACATTTCAAAGGTTGATTTAAATTGCAAGTCGTAAAGCGTCGTTGCATCACGATGTACTTTGTGACTTGGTGGACAACACCATGTGACTCCATCTTTTGTTAAATTGTGTTGTGCGTAAAGCATGTGTTGGTGTACGTTTGTTCAGATTGTTATTTGAACAATCCATACCATGGTACGCCAGAACCAACAAATATGTTTACAAATTCAGTACTTTAATTATTTTAAGTTATATGTTATGTTTTTTTAAGGTCTTCCTGATCACTATGCCAGTTTTAAAGACGATTCTAACGAAGAAAGTTCCATCGATGTTAACCCTGGTTATAGTACGTCAAAGAAGTACTCTCGTCATAAATCCAATGATGATCGTTTATTTGAAGAAATATTTCTTGATAAAAGATTTGCCATTCGAAAAGATGTGCGTATGAAGCTCAAAAGGTGAACTTTTCTCTACAGTTATTTACGTCTAAAAAGACTACAGTTGATACATAAGGATGAATTCAATCATAGCCTCAATCAACAACTTCAAACTAAATCTTGTGTAGCAGTTTTTAATTTTTGTCCGGCAAAGTAGTTCATGGTTTATTACCGGTTTTCATAAGTAAGTGACAAGGAAGTTGCCAATGCAAAGAAAAGACAAGCATCTGTTACCACTCAATGACATAAATTGTGGAGCAGCATATATTCTACAGGCAATGAGATTAAAATGTGGAAACAAGGAGCACTGGTTTTAATATTGATGGGGCATATTTTGTCTAAACGTCCCTCATGGTATGTTTAAGGGGATAATACATCAGTAGCTGTCCCTGTGATAACTGAAGATCTCGACGCAGCCATGTTATTAATAATATTACGTATTTTACCGTAAAATTAAGCACAAGTACGATGAACAAGAATTGATTACGTTCTCCCCCTCCTCTAACGTTCACTATTAAAATTCGATTACACATATATGATTGCATGCTAAACATTTCGCTTTTTTATTTTACAGTTTACCTTGGATGCGGGGAGAGTATGGAAAAGTCGGTCCAAACGAGAAGATACCATATTTCCATTTGTTTATCACAGTTGATTATGATAATGGAGATTTTGATGAAGATATATTGAAAAATGAAATAAATAAGAATTTTGAACCTTATGCTTTGAGGTATTTTGAATTTCGTCCGAAACCATCCACGACACCGAAGCTTCAACTGCTATCAAAGATTGAAGTAGGAAGTAACAATGGGACAGTTTCAAGAGGCACATTAACAATGTTCTGTTGTCACAACGGGATACATTACGCGTTGACATGTTGCCATGTTTGTTACAATGGAGATGGTGTTGACACATTGTATGAAATGCAAAATCAGAACAAAAATGACCCAAACAAATTCAAATTACATTTGAATACAAATCAATACAACTACACGTCGCCTCCAAGTCCATTAGGGCATTTCAACAGCTATAATTTAGAAAAGAATACGGACATTTTGTCAATAGAAGTCAATGGAAATTTTTTCGAAACAGTGGATTGTAGACGAAGAGGAATACAAAACCCAACTTGGAATGGTGTATGGGAGGAGCTGCACGAACGAGTTAACATAGCACGTGAGCTAGTCGAAGTTAAAAAATATGACAATAGGCGTATGAAAGGAGAAATTGTTAATGATTCTTATTCCTGTCATGATCCTGAAAACAGGATTGATATTGATGATGCTGTTTTGGTGCAGTGCGATGAAACTTTCCTTGAAAAGGGTGAGTCAGGTGTGCTGGTATATTTTCGTGATGAAGATGGTAGAAGAATTCCTTTTTGTTATGGTGTTGGTGCGTATTATTACGAAAAGATCTGCGACCCTGAGTATGAGTACTGTTTATGTTTCAAACTAGATATAGCTTTGGAAAATTTATTTGGTGAAGAGAACTGTGGCTGTTTCCATAAATGTGCGAATGATGTTTGATTGTAGCTAAAAAATCTTCTTATTATTAATTATATTTCATTTAATTATAAAGCTATCTATAGCATGCTACATGGTAGACTGCAGTTCATATTAAAAGCAGTAATAGATATCTCCTGAGTGATTGAAATCTAAAACAAATCATTGAGTACTGGTTCATGTTATAAAGCTATTATTAGCTAAGACTCTCACGGCGGTAATTGGCGACAAAGGAGCATTTTAGAGAGAAAAAAAAGGTTAAAACTCGCGCACTAACCTTTTCGCTCATTTCTCCGTTTTAAAAATCCTTTTGAAAGTTGAAACCAATGACGTTTTTGTTTAAAGCCAAAAACTTGATGTTCATTGGATAAAGTCAATTCACTCAAAATTATTTCTCACTGTATAGCCACCAAGAGCCATATTTTGTGCATTAATTCATGCATATATTATTTTCTAACAATCATGTCTAAAAACATTAAAAGTTAACTAGACAAAGATATTCACAATTGCAATCGTTTGAAATTCAAGATTACAAAAGCATGTAAAGAATAAAAACTAAAAAGCAAATACTGTTTTTTGGATGAATTCGGACGCATTACGAGGCTATGCTAAAGCTATAGAGAGTAACAAAGCGATACAGAGTAACAAAGCGATACAGAGTAACAGAGTTCGACTTCCGACGTTTCACTAGAAACTACACAATGCAAGTTTTTTAAAAAGCTATATAAATATTTTAATTGCATGAATAAAAACGGGCTGGCTTTATTTTAGTTTCTTGTAACGTTTGTAATATTTTGAAAACAAACATATAGTAGTAAAGTAAGACACATTTCGTGAGCTTTCTTTTCGTATGCAACACTGGCAAAAAAAAACTTCAATTTTTCAAAAAAATAGAAAGAATTCCTTCCCTGTTTTTTATTAAACCGCAAACGTATATATTTTATTAAAATTTCTAATTTATGTGTCAGTAAAAAAGCACAGAATGCTATTAATGATTAATAATTACTGTATCTAGTACGATGTTTATCTTGCTATCACAACAGCGTCACATTAACAGAGCATATTTTGTGTTGATGTTTCTTTTGTCTCAGTTATAATATTGCGTGCAAAATTTTAACAAGACACACTTGTGTCAAAAGGACTTTGCTACCTATGCCCTCTTCTTGCTATATTACGTTTATTTGAAACAATGTACAGATACATGGATTGGAGTTCTTTGATGGAAACAATTGTTTGATGCACTTACCGAAATTCTCCGGAGATGACGCATTCTCATCAAGCAAGTTTTTAAAGGAGGTGTTTTCAGCAAATTTCAGTTGATGGTTGAAAGAAAAAAAATGCGGTCAAAAAACCTCAATACAAGTACCTGTACATCGTTTCAAATAAAGGAAAAACGACAAGCCATAAACACCCGATTGTTAGTGAGTTTGCTGATATTTTTCAACAACTGCAAGTTTTTCAAAAGTAAAACACTTTAAGATAAAAGATTGCATCTGGAGTCAACCTATTCCAGATAAATTTGATTTTGGTTGTGAATTTACTTTTCATCACGTCTCAGTCCCTACAGTTTTTAAACACTTAAAAAAAATTTGAAGTTCAACAAAGGTACAGGTCTCGATGGAATACCATCACGATTACTTAAGGATGGCTCGATGTTTATTTCTAAACCTCTGATTCATATTATAAACCTATCATTAGTAAAACAGAGCCTTTGTCGTGGTGACAAATGGAAAATATTTTTTGAGAACAGCAAATACCATGGCGAATGTTTAAAATAATAACGCAAAAGCTCTTAAAAGAACTGTTTAAAACCACTACACTAACCCAACAATTCTAAAAGAACTGTTTTTAAAGCTAAGAGACACAATACTGTCTTTGATAGATAGTGTGATGTCTGATAAATAAGCCTTTGCCGATGAATGAATATTTTTTGAAAGGCCTGCAGAACGTCAAAATTTATAGTTTATTGAAACACCTACATGTCAGATGAAAAGATGATTGGTTCAGGTTTTACAAAATACAAATGTTACAATAAGTGAGAAACTATCAGTTGCAATTTACAATATAAAACATACAATGGATAACATACTCTACAACACAATTTTTTGTGATAAATTTCACCCATAAAACACAATTTTACGATTAGCTTTGGTACAAGATTATTTAAATAAAATTCAATTTTTTTAAATATGCAGTGTAAACACAATTCTATCTGTAAAATATGACAAAATGTTAACAACTATAGATTGGTTTTTGTGAAAAAACAAGCGTTTCTCAACCCAAAGGAGGTTTGATGAAAACAACTAAAAGAGACGATGTGATTCCAAAGGCTATATTCATATATACAGAAACTTTACTATTATGTTGTTTGTATCTATGAGCTCCAAAAAGATTTAAAATTTAAATTGCTGACAAACTGTTCCGCCCATTCTTACACGACTGGGGTATGATTCTTATAAAAAATGTGGTATTACTTAAATTACGTAAATACTGGAATCAAAATATGTGTTATGGATAAATAACAAATTTGACATTTACTCACAAATAATAAAAGTGTTTGTAATGTTTTACTTCCTTACTCCTCGCATGTCGTCTGACAAACTCATTGGTCCTACGGTTATGTTGTTGTTAACTCGAAAGATAAAAGAACTGAATGAAATAAGACTACAGCTTTCATAAATTATATGTTTTAAGTGATTCACTGTTTATATAGTGTAAATACTGTTTTTTGTGTGTGTCTCTAACCCAATGCCAAAACTTTTTTTCCCTTTTTGCAGTTTATGTACGATATATTTTACACGTTCTAATAAATCTAGAAATTACAATTTTATAATCTTAATCTACTGTCCGTTTTTTGAGCTAAAAATAGACATGAAATAATTTCTCAATTCTAAAATAGTTTGAACAAAATGTCTCAATTTTATTGAAAAACATGCTTGTCCATAATTTTCCCAAATAGCTATCACTCGTAACCATGCTAATTAAATTCTCTGGCAACTTTAATCACGTCTATGAATGCCAAGCATTAAGAGATTATATTATATCTTTTCTCGTTTATTGTATACAGTGGCAAAAATCATGGTGAACTGGCGTGAGGCAGCTACCCTCCCCCCCCTTTTGTAAAATCGGTGATTTGTGGGAAGTTTTAAGTTATGTAGGAAACATGAAAAGAACTGAAAGTTCTTAAATTCAGAAAAACATTTTTGGAGCTTTTGGAAACTTGAGTAGCTTTTATTTACTTTCTTTTTATGTTATCACTGTTTTCATAGATACCTTATGTTACATGATAGCAACTACTATCATGTAATATCATTATTATATCATATTATAATTTCATATATAATTAATTAGAACGTTATCTAGAAGCTTGCTTGCATGCGCTAGAAACTTGCTTACATGCGTAAACACTTTGGAACCGTAACCGCATTTGTTGTTGTTGTGGTTAACTACATCTTGCTGTAACATACTGTATTGCGTATGGGATGTAGGTCACAAAAACACAATACTTCCGATTAGATATTATATATATATCAGTAGATTAGACCACTGAGTACAACCTACGAGGTAAACCTACGAGCACAAGCTACGAGGAGACAAACTTAGGAGGCATAGCCTACCGAAGTAGGTTGACAAGCTACAATCTACCAGACAACTATCTTGGCTTCTGTGCCAAAACTATCTTTTGGCTTCTGTGCTTTAATCTATTGGAAAACTATTGTGAGTCATTGTTGGACTCACGAACGCTCAAGAATAAAGACTCACGGTTGTACTCAGACAGAGGAGATAAGTTTTACTCATACTTATTGATATTATTATTAAGACACTTATCTACTTTTTATATTTACGCGTTGATTAATAAATTGTTTGAGAAATATAACTGGTTCACACTATCTTTGTTGCGTGTGGAAATAGAACCAAAATTAATAGTTATTCTTTCGGGACCACGCACGTAACACCTTAGAACATCCTTTATGGAATATGAGCACACTATTGGTTGAGCAATTTCAATTGCTCCATAAAACTGATTATCTTTGATGTATTAGAACACTAAAATATTTATGCTTCCATCGATCTTAATTTTCCTCTGAACTATATATAATTAAAAGGAATAGTAAGCGCGGGGTCACAGTAATGGCGGCTAGAAAAGACCATCGAAAAGACTATAAACTTGATTTTTGTTTAAATAATCATACGCTTGTTGATGAAAACTCTGATTTGTGAGACTTGCATATTACATAGTTTGAAGCTCTCAAATTTGTTCTGACTACATTAGACAGCTAATAACAATTTGATAGAGAACAGAATCCCAGTACAATATTCCGGTTTCAGTTTACAAAAATATGGGAGAGTACGAAAAAGCATTTTATAGAAGTGTCTGAAAAGCATTTTATAGAAGTGACCAAGTGATGAAAATTCCGTTTTTTTTCTCTTTGCAAGTCTTGCGAGAGTTAAAAAGTTATTGCCTGGTTTACAAAAAGATTTTGCTTCTTTTTCTCCAGAGGTTTACAAATAAATGACAAAAATTTTTCTTGTTTTTTCTATTTTTCCTCTTCTATTCTTCGAGACGTAAGAAAACCTAGGTAGAAACATGATTTTCATGATTTTTTTCGTTTACCTCAAAAGCATAGTTAATCTTCTGCTGTAAAGATCTTATGGAAAAGTTTCACTCGTTACTGTGGGTGCAAAGTTTTTCCTCGAATGTGAAATAGGATTTTACTACTTTCAGGCACTTGTGTCAATTAGCATGAGTTAGTTCTTGAATGATGTTACAATGTACCTTTTATTTTTTTGTCAAAAACAGGTTATATATAAAGACAAATAATTTTACTGATAATAAATATTACAGTTAATGAAAATGCGCATTTGAAATATAGAATGTCTATAAATAAACACTGAAATTAGGGAGCAACATTTTTTGTCAATGAATTTCCCAGCTACTTTAAATGCAATATTGTTATATTGAAATTATAGTTGAGAGGTTACTCAAATTCGGGACATCTTACGTCATATGTAAAGAGATAAATTTTCAAGGTATCGACGACGTCATCCTTTTAATATTATTACGGCAACCAAATCAAAGAATCACAATTCTCTGACACACACACGAAGGACATGCAATATTGTTGCAGGATATGGCAATGTTTTTTGATGCACTTATATAACGGAAATGTTCACACGAACAAGAAAATCTGTGAAATTTACTCATAACTGGCTCAAAAAGCATGCATGAGTGTCTTTAATATTCCGAAACACCCTCGCACCCTTGAAGAAAAAGCTTGTGGATAAACAGTTAAGAGAACAGCTTCACAAAGACGAAATCTGTGCACCAGACTTAAGATATACACCTATATTATTTTACAGCATGTGTTTGCAGTTGCATTATAATAAAAGAACTGCAAACAATAATAGAACAACTGGAATACCCAAATCAACACAATTAGTGTACTCGGAATTTGTTAATTTTTCAATCCAACAATAAACATAAGAAAGCGGATGAAAGAGAGACATGCATCTCACACTAAGCTATAAGAGCCAGATGTTGATTTCATATACGGCTCAATGCTTTACATCATAGAGAAACTCTTTGAATATTCCACCATACTTTCAATAAATCACTCTTTGTAAATTCATTATTCGATTGCACTTTGTGATCTGAAAATTTATAAGGTGGTAATGTATCTTAAAACGTTAGCTACTCGTTCAACTTTTCAAACGACACAGGTTTGAAAAACATTTTCATGCAATCATGTGATAAACACGTGATATACACATGTGATAAACACGTGATCATTGGAATAGAGGAATTAAAACTATAAGTAATTGAGAAATTACGTGCACTTATGAAAAGTATATCCGTCGTACGTGTAGTTTCCTTTGTAAAGATTAAGACGATTGAGGATGAGCGTTCAAGGGAAACTTTTGTGACGTTTGAGGTGTGCGTTGCAAAGTGACGTTTCCATGCGCAAAAATAATCTGTAGCTAAAAAGTACATTGTGAAGTTAAAGCGCGCCAAATACCACGTTGAATCCTAAGCGTTAGTTCTTCGTTAGATTGTGTTTTATTTATTGCTGAAAAGAATAGTTTTACTGTACATGCTTTCTATATTTACGAATCAACAGGAACTAATTACCCCCCTCTTAGACTCAGCTTGTTCATGATGAGTCTGAAGAATGCTAAGTCTCCAAAAGGGGTTGCTCGATGCTTTTTGTAACTCTAACTGGAAAGTAAGTTGTTTGTTGTGCTCTTCGTCTTTAGTGAAAGTTATGTTCTTTGTGGTATTGATTATGGTGTGTAGGATTTGAGCAAGGATATCGCCGACATATCTTTTCCATAGTCTGATGTCTGTGATGTTTGTGACTGATTGTGTTTCGAGGTGTTGCATGATGGCTTCTGCAAGGAAGGTGGATAGTGGTGACCCCATAGGTGTTCCTGAAATTTGTCTGTAGTATGTGTTTTGGAAGGAGAATTCAGTGGAGAGGCAAAGGTTGAGTAAGTCTAGGATGTCATTTTTGTCTAGTTGTGTTGTAGCTTGCCAAGTTTTGTCGTTTGTGAGTAGTTTCTTTATAATTTGTTTGGCTATTTCTAGTGGTATGGATGTGAAGAGTGATGTCACGTCGTGGAATATCATGATTTCGTCTGGTCGTAGTTTAATGTTTTCAATACTGGCGAGGAAAGTGGTGGCATTTCTGATGGTGTGAGGTTTACAAAGGACAAACATCAAAGAAAATCGAAACAAGACTCACATAGCAGAAAAACGCCATAAAACGACAAGATCCGAACTCACTACCGGCAGAACATACCCACGGAAACAACCACACATTCGACTGGACAGAAACTAAAGTACTCGGACGCACAGACTAAACACGCACGCGAATTTAAAGAAGCTTGGTACAGTAAAGACAACGACACAATAAACAGACATATCGACATACCCATCATATACTCACAACTAAGGAAAAAGGACAAAAAACTACAAACAACACCAAAACTACAACATTACACTAAAAACTACAACATTACATAATATTAACACCGATCATATTCACAATACACCAAAACCCATGGCAACGCATTTCACCCCATCCAAACACATTAATCCACCTGCTAATCCAATTAGACGCTCTAAGCGTCTACAAGCTGAAAGCAACTGTAAATAGTTAATTTCCTCATTCTGATGAAGGCCCAGTATGCCTTCTTATCAGTCACAGTTAGAAAATCTCGTTTTCGTGCACCAGCTTCAACAGCCCACAGAAGTGAAGCGACCTCAGAGCAGCTTTCACTTGTTCCTGCCATACAATCGCAGTGCGCTGCTAATACTTTGCTGTTCTTTTCGCAAACAACCCAAGGAGTAAGTGGCTTCTCCGACATTCTTTGAGAGTGATTAACCTGGTGTAGTGAAAAAAGAAACAAGGCGTTCAGTATCATTAGAGCACAAGTGCAGCCAATGTGCAATGTTTTTAGTGACAACTGAGAAGCATTTACCTTAGCAATAAGCAAGCAATGTTTGTCATATTTCTTCACCAACACTTCACGCATCCATCCATTCACAAAATTTTGATAACTATCAAGACACTGATAGTTTTTTAACTGCTCTTTAGTGTACGGAATAACCGAAAATAATAAATACATGCCAACATGAGTGTAGCTTACAGCAGGCCACAGATCGATATCTTCGAGCCATTAATTTGTTTTTATTTCGTACGGATCATCTCCATTGCAATGTCCTAAATTCATTTTGTAACGCGCTTTAGTATCCTTACACTGAATATTTTCTACATATCGAGGCAAAAAAAAGTTTTTTCGACCTAGAAAGCGCTGACTTTATGTTACTAGCCATATTAACATATAAAGCGTGCACATGTGCTTGTCCTCCAGGTGCTCCCCCAGCAACAGTTGCTAAAGCGTGCGTGACGTCACTGCAAAGGGTCAAAAGTGATATTTCTGAGAATTCTCAATTTAAAGCACCTTATAATGGCTATTCCATTATAATGACTATTCGTTCTAATGGGTATTCGATACCAGTTGGGAGAAAAGAAGTAAAAGTATGTGGAGACGGCAATTGCTTTTATCGAGCAGTTGCGTTTGTTATAAACGGTGAAAGTGACGAAAACTTAGCTCATACTCTAGAAATGTGTAACGATGTTTTGATACAAAATCCGGCTACTTTTCGACCGTATTTATTTCGATACGAATCGATGGAAAAGCATCTGAAGCGAAATATTATGTCCGGTACGTGGAGAGAAACAGTGGATATGTACGCTTGTGCCACCGCCTTGCAGCATGAAATTTGTGTTTATGCTATGCTTGAGCAGAAATGGTTTTATTTCACTCCTCGCCTGGTTTTATGTCCATTGTTAATATATGATCGAATCTGTGATTGTCCAATCACTTTGGTCTTGCGTAACTTTCACAGAGCTGCTTGCCATTTCAATCTTTCGCAACCTATCAATAGTTGTTGTCTAGCCCCAATACCTGCCAATGAATACCAACCACCTGTGTTGGTTGATCTTGAACTTAAGGAAGAACCATCTCTTTCTAATGACCAATCATCTCCACTCAAAACTAGAACTGTACCTTGTCCATCAAAACCTAAAACAATATCCTGCAAATCCAAACCCAAAAACACATCTTGTCTATCTAAAAAAAACAATATTTTGTAAAACCAAACAAGAAAAGCTTGAAAATGAAAACATTGCGATGAATGCTGACACTAGTACAGTTGTCAGGGATGAGCAATTTCACCAGAGAAATAATTTCAAAGACTGGAAAGTTAAAGATTTGAAAAAGTATATCAGTGACCGTGGTGTACCAACTACAAACTATTTAAAATCCGATCTCACAAAGTTAGCAGAAGCCACTGAGGAGGCAAAACTAGTAATTGATTGTGATTTTTCAAAGGTTTCCTTGGAGCATTATCTTCAATAACAAATGACACTTCCTGTTGTAAAGCGCATAGAAGATCCACTTAAAGGGACCCATACATCAAATGACATGTCAGCTTTACCAACATTTGGACTGTTGGATATTTTCAATCATTTAATAGTTAGTAAAGCAGAATATGACAAAGAAATGTTGGTATCCTGGAGAACACTTGATGATTATAAATGGTCATGTAATGAATTTATGTGGAACTATTGTCTATGACAATGATGATAGCAAGTTTCACATTGTCATTGGCAGTGTTTTACCCTCACAAAGGGACAAAACACCAGAAGGCATGAAAGATTACAGATCCTGGTTCATACTTTCACCAAACGGCTCTGTGATTTTTGCATTTTGTGAATGTAAAGGTGGTTCAGATCAGGGATACAAGCACTTGGGTACTTGTATGTTTGAACTTGAAGAGTTTTTTTCAGGTGAAATAATTTCAATGACTTTACTTCCAACATACTGTCCACCAAAGCCAACAGCAAGAAATAAGCCCTTACCATTGCTGGAAATGAAAATTTGTCACTCGGTGAAACCCAAACGGAAAAGGAAACATGTGTCTCTCAAGGACTCTTATGTTGACTCATTTCACCCAATGCTAAATCGTATGAGAACCACAATAAGTGAAGTAGACAAAGTATAATTTGCCAGGAAGTTGAGAGACATTGATGAAAATTCTGGTACTTTGGATTTTCTTCCAGAATGCCCACATTCAGACAAAGTAAAAAAAAAATGAAAACTGTTTTTAAACTTAATAGTCTTAACATAGAAACATAGAAAGCTAAAATATTTGCAAAGGAAAATCAACATTTGATTAAAAAGAGTGAAAAAAGCCTGTGATACCTTCATTAGCGCATTAAAATGCACTGAAGAAGAACAATTGTTCATTTCAGCTGCAACAAAAGGACAATCCAAAAATGAAGAATGGCATAAAATGAGACATGCTATGGTAACAGGCAAAAAAATCAAAGCTATTTACACTAGACAAAAACTCACCCTTCAGCTGATTTAACAAAACTGTTGGTAATTTTTGAAGACAAGAACAATTTGATAAACTCAAATGCTATGCAATATGGACTAGACAAAGAAAAAGAACTCTGTATCTTTACAAGAGACTGCGCACAAAGAAGCATGAAAAAGTTAAAATAGAAGAACCAGAGTTGCTTGTTGACCCCAAAAATTTATGGATGGGGTGAGTTTGGATGGAATTTGCCAATGTGAATGCTGTGGCTCAAGGACTCTTGAAATTAAGTGCCCTCTAACATCCAAGAATATGCATCCCAAATCTGCATTTTTCTCAACAGCTATTTGTGGGAAAACTAATGATAGTGGAAAGAAAGTGTTGAACAGGAACCATTTATAATACTTTCAAGTCCAAATGTGTATGGCTATAAGCCAAATCGACAAATGTAATTTTATTGTATTTACAGAAAAAGAAATTGATATAGTACAAATACCATTTGATGCTGACTTCTGGAGTGATGTATTTAAAACTGTGTTTCTTTTCTATAAGAATTATATGATTAGTAGTCTTTTATTGAAATATGTGCAATGATAGACTTTTATATTTACAAATAATAGTTTTTCAAAACAAAAATATTAAGTATAATTTATTTTAGATTATGTAAGGACTACTTTATAGCATGCTTTCCTAAATTACATATAGCGGCACACAGAAAGAAAATGTTGTCCAAAACTGGTTTTAATGTCAATGGAATAACTCCTGGTAAAATCTGAAATTGCTAATAGGCAGGAGAAACAAGGTGAACTTTCTTCACCACAAGTAGATCTTTAACAAGGCATCCCTTATCAGTCATGACACCATCACCTTTTTCTAGCAAGTTTATGAGACCAGAGTTGGTGACAATTTCCTTGTCAGAGACTGAACCAGTCCAAAGGGGGTGGGATGAAGGAAAAAATACCAGTTGGGGTAAAGCCAACTAATAGTTTAGCGGTATTCCAATGCTTATAGCTGCTCCATGAGATTTTCTGGCTCTCAAGTATCTTAGGTTTTTATATAAAAAATTCTGTGCAAATCAATAATTATCCTTAAGTTTTTAAATTTCTGAAATTGCTTAGGTAGTTTCTCTTTGATTTCAGACTAACTTGGCTAAGGCACAAAGAATGAAAGCTCGTTAGACAGGAATTTAACCCAAGTCGTATAAATCCGGGAAACATGGCTAGCTGAAACAGAAAATGTATCAGCCAAAAACATGACATCAAATCGTTTTCATGTCCTGACAAGAGTAAGAATGAATTCTTCCCAATGTGTCAATACTCTTGAGACATGCCCTCTTTTAATAGGCTGGGCAGTGGCTTTATCAGTGGAACCTCTCCAATACCTTAGACTCTTTACTTTCTCTTTAATCAAACTGAAAACTAAGTTCAACTTTTCTAGTAACAATCCAGTGTGGTGGTAGCAATTCTTCTGGCAAATAGCTTGTTCAATAAAAAAGTTTCTTTTCAACGTTTTAACATCGCTCTGGCAAAAACATCAATGAGGTCATGTTTATCACTTTCAAAGCTGTAGCTATCATCAGAATCATTACTTGTAACATCCAAGTCTGTTGTACAATTTATTTGTGGACTGTCTTGGTGCACAGACTCTGGCTCAGTAAACTAATCGGGAACAGTGATTTCAGCTGCAAAAAAAGCCTCATCCTCATGTTCAAAGCTTTTCTCAGTACTGCCTTCACACAGAATTTTTCGTCTCTTTCTTTTCGGAATATTTGATTTGCTTCTATCTTTCGGCGGTAATCGTTTACTGCTTTCTTTTGATTGGCATTCTTTTAGATACAAAGTTCGATTGGGACCGCCTTCGGATCGATAAACAGCAAGAAAATGATTAGAACAAACCTTCGTATTAGTAGTGACTTTAAAGTTTTTCCTGTTGATCAGCTTTTCCAAGCACTTTTGTCTTTCGCGTTTTTCGGAGAAAAAAAGCGAAGAATACCAACGTGATCGGAAACGATATACTTTTCAGGATATCTCCTATCGTTATCACAGCCATAAACAGCACAGTGATCCCCTTTTCCCATTATAATTTGAATATAAACTTTTTACGAAGAGATATATTTACAAAGATACACAATGTTTGTCCCCTGGCGATCCCAGAATGCATTGCAAAAACCGCGCAAATTTAAGGGAGACTGGCAACCGGAATATACCTCATTAGTGCACATTCCAATTTCTGTATTGTCAAGCAAAAGCAAAGACATCATGTAGTTGTTTGCGTCTTCTTTAATCTTTCTGAACTTGTGAAGGTATGTTGATGTTAATGTTTACCTGTTATTGTAATATTGTATTTTGACTTTATGTCCAGAATATTGTAATTTGTCATAAATAACCTAAGCCATATCCGCGTTATGTATGTTTTATATTGATAACATTTGTTTCAAACAAGCTCAAATGCATTATGAATTATCTACTATAGAAAAGTACTGACATTTTCAGCTTCACCATACTAACAATACATTCAAATAGATTGTTTCAAATATTTGTATGGCGAAGCTACAAAATTAACAAGATTTGTCAAATTAGGGACACGTCACCGAATTTCAGTTATGGATGTCATTGTGCACTGTAGTTTTGTACTTTCTGACATGAGTGTCGTTAAAATGCAGAAAAGATTTACTTTTGTTATTCATTTTGTCACGTTTTATCCATCCAAAGATTCCAAACAGAGGCCCACTGGCCTAAAAAGACACTGACTGAGGAATTTACTACGCCCATGATTCGTGTGCTTTTTCACGTTCTATTTTCGAGAAAATAATAAATGAATATTGGTAAAACTATTGAAATAAAACGCAGGAAACATAATATTGCTATAATGACTAAATTCAAAAGCAGTTTTGCTTCCTTGTGATGTTATAAGTATTTTTTATTGTCGATTTCAGTTAACTTTACAAATGGCGGTTGCCAAGTTACTTTCTAATGTTGCCAGTTACATTTCCAAATATGGAATATTCGATATGAACTTGTCAATTTGAGTTGACAAGTTGTGTACTTGAGTACTGAAATTGTGAACTTGAGTACTGAAATTGTGTACTTGAGTACTGAAGTTGTGAACTAAAGTTGCGAAGTACTAGCAAACGCGAAAGGTCTTTGTACCCTGTAGACATTTGGCAATGAATCCGTTCAGTAAGCAAGGAAAAGCTTTAGCAATTCTAATCCGTTTGACGGCCCTCTAAGAGTGTTATAATGCGATACGTTTATAATGTGATACGTTTACATTATGTAATAAATTTACAGTAAATGTGGCATTAGAAGCGTATCGTTGGATTTTAAATGCAGGAGTACCCTGCATACTGTGCCCTCGACGTCTGTTGCCACTCGTAACAACTACAGACGACTCATCAAAGAAATGCATTCGGCTGCAATCAATCAATGTAATATTTGCTACTTCTCCATAACATCCGGCCGTTCTGTCTCTCGAGGAATTTGACTTATTATCTGGTAAGAGTAACCAAGATCTTTATTCAAAATTCTACTAATGGATGACCTGCTCGTTATGTTTGCTGGAAGGCAAACTTTGTTATTTTCGAAGTGTTGCTGAATCTCTTTAGCGTAAATAGATGGTTTATTAATTTTTAGATATTCAGTGTATGCAATAACGTCATCTGTACGCGTGGTTCGAACATCACGTTCGCCCTGGCGAGGTGCAATAGAACCAGTGTCTACCCATAGATCTATTATATTTGATATAGTCTTATACGGTAGATTTAGTTGTTTTCGAAATGTTTGTCAAACGCTCGTTATTTAACCACATTTCAGTATTTCATTTCTTACTTCAAGCTTTTCCTTGCTTACTGAACGGATTCATTGCCAAATGTCTACAGGGTGCAAAGACCTTTCGCGTTTGCCAGTACTTCACAACTTCAGTACTCAAATACACAACTTCAGTACTCAAGTTCACAACTTCAGTACTCAAGTACACAACTTCAGTACTCAAGTACACAACTTCAGTACTCAAGTACACAACTTCAGTACTCAAGTACACAACTTGTCAACTCAATTTGACAAGTTCATATCGAATATTCCATATTTGGAAATGTAACTGGCAACATTAGAAAGTAACTTGGCAACCGCCATTTGAAAAGTTAACTGAAATCGACAATAAGTTTTATGTATGGAAGGCATGGTATTGTATAGGTTACTACCGTGAAATTGGCACCACATTCAACACAACATTCCTCACAACATTCCTCACAGCATTCATAACCACATTCAACTAAAATTTATCATTCAAAATGATAAATTGAAAAGTCGTCTTTACAACACTTTTTCTACCAAATACAACAGTAAAAAACAATTCTTAACTATTTATTAATATTTTACTGTCCTTAAACATCACAAAGAAAGTATAAAAGTCAAGAAATTGAAGAACACACTAAACTTTAGGTTACAGTGTACTTTTCATTTCTCTTAATTAGCGTATAATTTAAAAACTACACGGTAGAATTTTTTTAAACTTGGCCAGAATATAGATAATTATATTGTCTAAAATATATCCAAAATCTGGAGAGTGCACAAAAAAATAAGTTGTAGAAAATCATCTACAAAGTCGGATGACACGAATACGCGTTATATAATCTTATATAATTAACTTCCTATATCCAGGTAACTTTGCAAACAAAGCCCTATAAATAAAAAACTACACGGTAGAATTTTTTTAAATTTTTTCATACTGTGGATATTTATATTGTGTAAAATATATCCAAAATCTGGAGAGTGCACAAAAAATAAGTTATAGAAAATTATCTACATAGTTAGATGACACGAATGCGCGTAATATGATCTTTTATAATTAAGTTGAGAATTTCAAGTCATTGCTAAACAAAGCCTTATAAATAAAAAACTACACGGTAGATTTTTTTAAGCTTTGCTATATTGTAAATATTCTTATTGTCTATAACATATCCAAAATCTGGAGGTGGCACAAAAAAATAAGTTGTAGAAAATCATCGACAAAGTCAGATGACACCAATACGCGTAATATGATATTATATAATTAAGTTGAGAATTTCAAGTCATTGCTAAACAAAGGCCTGTAAATAAAAAACTACACAATAGAAATTTTTTAGATATTCATATTGTAGATATTCGTATTGGCTATAACATATCCAAAATCTGGAGGTGGCACAAAAATATAAAAGGAATAATATTCCTTGAGAATGTACTCTGGTATAAACTGTGAAGTTGGCACCACATTCGAGAAACAGTTCTATAGCTAAAAAACTACACGGTAGAATTTTTTAAACTCAAGTATATTATAGAATTTTATATTGTCTAAAATATATTCAAAATTTGGAAAATGCACAAAAATATAAATGATAGAAAAACATCGGCAAAGTTGGATGACTCAAATTCGCGTAATATGATCTTGAATAATTAAGTTAAGAATTCCGGTTCTTTAACAAACAAAGCCCTATAAATAAAAAACTACATGGTAGAATTTTTTTAAATTTTTTTATACTGTGGATATTTATATTGTGTAAAATATTCCAAAATCTGGAGAGTGCACAAAAAAATAAGTTATAGAAAATCATCGACATAGTTAGATGACATAAATGCGCGTAATATGATCTTATATAATTAAGTTGAGAAATATATTATATTACGCGCATTTGAGTCATCCAACTTTGTCGATGTTTTTCTATCATTTATATTTTTGTGCACTTTCCAAATTTTGGATATATTTTAGACAATATAAAATTCTATAATATACTTAAGTTTAAGAAAATTGTACTGTGTAGTTTTTTAGCTATAGAGCTGTTTGTTGAATGTGGTGACAACTTCACAGTTTATACCAGAGTACATTCTCAAGGAATATTATTCCTTTTATATTTTTGTGCACTCTCCAGATTTTAGATATGTTATAGACAATAAGAATATCTACAATATGGCCAAGTTTAAAAAAATTCTACCGTGTAGTTTTTTATTTATAGGCCTTTGTTTGCAAAGTTACCTGGATATAGGAAGTTAATTATATAAGATTATATTGAGCGTATTCGTGTCATCCGACTTTGTAGATGATTTTCTACAACTTATTTTTTTGTGCACTCTCCAGATTTTGGATATATTTTAGACAATATAATTATCTATATTCTGGCCAAGTTTAAAAAAATTCTACCGTGTAGTTTTTAAATTATACGCTAATTAAGAGAAATGGAAAGTACACTGTAACCTAAAGTTTAGTGTTTCAATTTCTTGACCTTTCTACTTTCTTTGTGATGGTTAAGGACAGTAAAATATTAATAAATAGTTAAGAATTGTTTTTTACTGTTGTATTTGGTAGAAAAAGTGTTGTAAAGACGATTTTTCAATTTATCATTTTGAATGATAAATTTTAGTTGAATGTGGTGATGAATGTTGTGATGAATGTTGCGTTGAATGTGGTGGCCAATGTGGTGCCAATTTCACGGTAGTAATAAGGTTGGTCATACATAAGGTGTTGTATAAACATTAGCTGACTGTGATATTAATAGTCAGACTCTTATAGTCTCATAATTTATAGCCGTGTGAAGTTGCGAGCTACAAAATGGTCAATAGAACTAGAAAGGAGTTCCAGCTCAATGTTTAAGACCATTAAAACATCAAATTTCACAAAAACGCTGCGACATTTTGTATTGACATTTAGCCATTTAATATAATAGGACAAGACTTTTATTTGCAGTTTTATTTGCACAACATAAGTCGTTAAATATTTTGAAAAGATTTTACTTCTAATTTTTTAGCTATATTAAAAATTTGTAACGTCTGTTATCAAAAATTGTTCGGCTGGATGCTTCATCTTACTTCATGGCTATTTCCGTCAGCTTTCATATAAGTTGGGGTGTTTGATAATCAAAATAGTTCAAAATACATGAATAAAAGTAAACTGTGTGTAAATTTTATTTACATTAAAGTGCATTAAAATTGAATTTGCTATCAAATTATTCAATTTGCCAGGGTACTGTGGTTAAACTTCTGTTAAAGCTAAAACCGATAAAGCAGTCGTGTTTTCTTAATATTGTGTTATTCTTCCTTGGCACATATTTTACAATAATCAACAGCAGCAAACATAAGAACAGTCTTTACACTACATTAAAATATATGATTAGGCTGCCGTGTGTGTTTTAATGTTTATGTCAATTAATTTGCAGATAAGTCACGACATTTAATAATGGAAACAAATAGTAGTAATTATAAAATGTGCAAGATTTATTAAATTGAATCAAATGAAAATTGAATTTGCTAAAAAATTTTAAAATTACTGTTTCTTTTTATAGATGTTGGTCATTGCTAAAATATAAATTTTGCATTTTTCATTTTACCGCCTAGCTGTTTTGCAGTGGCACGGACAAGGGGGGCTTTGCCCTCCTGATGCACAGAGGTAATGCCTTTTCAGAAAGATAAAATTAGTGTAAAAATTATGAAAGGGTGGGAGGGGACGATATATTATTGATTGCTTATGTTACTACCAATCCTAACTTCTTTAATTCACAACTTGTACGTTTACAAAGCTTCTAGTTTTAATAAAATCTAGAAGCAGAAAATAATATTTTCAGTGGCTACTACAAGCATACTTTGACGCAATGAAATTATTCTTACTAAATGACACATTGCAATTGCTTATTGCCTATGAACCAAGAAAGGCTGCAAAGTCCTATGTTTATGCATGGTGTCAATCTAACATTATTTGAGAGGGAACATATTTATACATTCTGCTTTACCACACTGATTTCTTTTGAAAGTACTATTTAGTGTCAAGAGGAATTATGTTGGCATAATAAAACCAATGAATCTTAGTTCTTTCTAAAGGACACACGTATTTTAATGCGTGGTATTTGAAATATTAAATTTACTTCAATAATGCTGATTTTTAGTGTTTACTTACTGTAAAAATTGTCCTTATTAAACTCTGAAAGTTTGGATTCGATACTGAAGGACTCTAGATTTAGAAGTTTAACCAGGGGAGCATGCCCCTAACCCCCCCCCCCCGAGAAAGACTATGACTTATGACGTCACACATGACGTCATTTGTCTAAACTTTCCTATTAGTTATTTTTGCATTTTTGTTGTGCTTAAAGATTTCTGAGTAAATATAGCCTTCTTCAATGTTTGAACATTAAATGGAAAAGAACAACATCATTTTCTTAAGAATTGTTTTGCCTATATGAACTGTTATTTACATTCTTATAAATATTATGGAACCCATATTATTGACATAAAGATAACCTAAGTGGCTCAGGCTAGCTTTTCCAAAGTTAAACTCCACTGTGTGAGAAGGAACGCTTTAAATAATCTGTTTTAGGTTTTGGGATAAACAACTTAATATTCTTTTAAATAACAATTAATATTCTTCGGTACAAGATATTTTGCATGCACACGAAAGCAATTCTAAATTTCTTTTGGCACAGGCCTTTATCCCAAACACACAATTTCAAACGTGCTTTTATAAGATTCATTGATAACTTTCCACCCATGTACACGTGAAATTGTTTTTCAGACAGTGCTGTGGCGAGTCTTTTTTCAGATGACTGTTCGACAGTTGGTGCGCATCAGTTAAGGACGTAGTTCTTAACAAAAGACCTTCTGTTCTTAACAAAAGAGCTTCTGTTCAACTTTTTGTGCCTTAGACAAGTAAGGCTCTTATCCTAACATAATGACATTCTGGGGCTTTTTGCCATTTATATGTAGGTAAATTAAGACCAATTTAAATTCTCATGAAGAACGTCAGCTATGTTTGGTCAATGGCAGAATTAGGAGGTAGAATTTCAGATAGTATTTTCAATGAATTTTGAGTAGTTTATTCGTTAAAAAATGCAAAAAGCTCAGAATGTCGATATGCTACGATAAGGGCTTTACTGTGCTAAGAAAGGAAAAGTTATGCGCCAGAAAAAATTTTAGGGGCCAAGGCTTGTGCAAGAAAAAATTTAGAACTGCTTTTGATGTAGGTCTTGTTGAGTAGAAAATTCTTGTCCGAAAGCAGGATTTAAATGACCCGACATGTGCTTTTCCAGTGCAATAACATGGATGGCCACAGATGATGAACCTGATAATAATCAACTTTTGCACACACATTCTTGTATGCATTTTACTGTTTGTTTTGATAAAAAGTAATCTTATTCTTCCATTAAGAGAAATAGGCTTTTCTTTAGTGCTTTCAGAAAATCAAATTGGCGACCATGTTGAGCGTAACCTGATTTACCAGTTTAAATATGAAAGCTTCCATTCCAGACTTGCCATCACACTTTTTTGTCACTTCGAAATTTCAAATTCTGGTATACGAAAACATAGGATGTTGACAGTATAATGGTTGCTTTACAAACGATTTATCTGCTTCTGAAGGGCAGGGTTAACATAATAAATAAATATATTTTCACTTCACTTTGGCCAAATTGACTTGACACCTTGTACCCCTCTCCCCCCCCCCCCTCAACCCACAAGGAAATTTTTTATTAGGAAATTTTTCAATTCATCCTAAAGAAAGCAGCAAATTTTACGTTTTATGGCATTCATTTGTACTTTTCATATCACTCCGTTGCAACAATCGACTGGAGTAAATTCTCAGTAAAGAACAAGAAAGTGAGGGTTATAAGGGAAGCTTTCTTTTTTTTCTTGTTCTCGCTGTTTTGTACGGGCTGGCTTTCACTACTCTAGTTCTCGTCAGTAAGAAATAAATCGTTTGAAATTATGTTGTATGAATAATAACTCACTTTTCGAGTGTTTTTCCTTCGACTTATATTTTTTTATGCGTTTTTTTTGCGTTTTTTTCTCTTTGTTTGACGAATTTTGTTTACGTTTAATTGGAAAATTACTCGCATTGGACCGCCGGTCCATTACGGGAAAATAATGGACCGGCAAAAACGTTGCTGAGCCAATCAAAGTGCGCCATTTTGCCGGAAATGATGCTTGCAATATGATACACTATTTTATTTAAAGGGGGATAAAACTGAACAAAATGTCCGACTGTCCCACAAATACCTAATTGCAGGACGACTACTGTTGTTTTTTATTGGAGGCCTCCTCCTAAGTTTCTTTCAACACTTCACAGTCACAAACTTTTTTTAGACTGGAAATTGTGGTATTGAACATATTTCCCCCGATCACATTTCTAGAAAATAATATAAAATAATAACTATAATTTACTTGACATTTCATTTTTCTCACTTACTATTGGCTGGGCTCACTGCTTGTCACAAATTATTTTACTCTGAGTGTAACTATCAAATTTCAAACAAGTCTTTGACAGTTTTCTAATGCCATACTCGTTAAAACCACTTACATGTATGTGGAACTGAAACTTTACCTTATCAAACTTCATTCAACTATTTTCTTTGTCCATGAATTAGAATTGAAAAACAAAACAAATGATGTTTATCTAAATCTTCTTTTATTTCCCGTAGATGGATTTAAGAGAAGAAAGGAATAGCTACTATATGCAAAAAATACTTACAGATGTTGTTGAAAAGAAACTTGTTGATTTATTTATCCATGAGTGGGACACACATTACAAAGGATCCCTTGGAGCATGGGAAAATACTAAAGTTAGTGGCCAGAAGTTGTTCGGTATTGAAATGTCAAAAAAGAAACGTCTTGACAAACATATTTTGTTAAAGTTTCAAGTGGGTGACACTAGTAATTGGGATTGTACAACACTATTTGCAGCAATACTGTATTCCAACTCAATTGGAACAAGAATCCACCCAAAAGTTAGATCTGCAGTTGATGTACTTCGCATTGTTAGAAACAAGTTTATCCATGATTGTGGTGGTAAAGTATCTGATACCGAATTTTACAAAATGGTTTGTGATATTGAACATTCGTTCCAAGATCTAGGATTTCGATTAGATGAAATTTATGAAATTATATATCCGCAAAATAGATTTAATTCTTTTCAAGTACTTCCTTGCAAAGCAAATCACGATGTGGTTAAACGTACAGAATTATTTAATCAAATCACAGCAGATCTCAATAACTTGCGCAGTACTAACAATAATGAACTGACATATTACTATATTTCTGGTAATCCTGGCAGTGGTAAATCTCAAACAGCTAGACAAATTTGCGAAGAAATGTATAACTCATTTGACTGGGAAAAGAATACGACATTTGTGATGACACTCGACGGAAAAGATATCGACTCTCTTTTGAAAACTTATGCTGAACTTTGTCAACGATTAAGCAATGAGAAAACTGTCATTGTAAATATTTTAAAAGAAACAAAAAGCAGCGAAGACAAAATCAAAGATTTTCAATTATTGCTGACACAACAACTGAAATCATGGCAAACATGGTGGATTGTTGTAGATAACGTGGTTGAACTTCATAAAATTTATCCATTATTACCTCAAGTTGGTGATCATAGTTGGAAAAATGGTCAAATTATAGTAAATGTTCAAAATACAGATGCTATACCACCAAATGGAAATCTAAATAAACACATTTCAATTAGTCATGGTATGAACAATGAAGAATGTCGACAACTTCTATCTGTCTTGTCTGATATTCATAATGAAGATGAAAAATTTTTAAAGAATGTATCAGACAAATTAGATCGTCAACCGTTGTTTCTGGCAAATTCTGCTTCCTACGTAGGTAGAGTAAAAAGTGTAAATCCGACATTCACGTGGGAGAAATATTTTGATAAGTTGAATGAAGGAGAGCGACAGAACATGGATGGCTATTTTCAAAAAATAAACTCATCTTACTTAGGAATGAAAACTGTTATGTTAGCAGTACAAAAAAATGCCGAAGAATCCATCTTATTGGAACATGTTTTTAAACTTTTCTCAATAATATCTTTCGATCCCTTACCACAAGATGTTATAATACAATTCATTAAAAGCATCGATCCCCAAAAATCTGCAGAAGATATCTGTCTTCAATTAAAGCATTGTTCTTTATTCTTTCAAACGGAAAACAACGACATCCGCGTGCACAGCGTTGTACACGAAGCCATCGTAAATTATTCGTCGCAGACCTTTGGCTGCAAACAAAGCGAAAACAATTCTAAAAAGTCTGCAGCTGATCTTGCCTGTCAAGTTGCTTGGGCACTAAATCGTTTTGAAGACAGAGAAGATGAAATCAAAATAATTCCACATCTAATTAAATTCATAACAAATTCATCATTTCAACATTTCCTAAATAAGTTGATCGATGTAAAATCATCAAAACAAAAACTTGATGAAAGAAATTGGAAAATTGCAAAATATTTTGTGGATGTTTTAGTAAGATTTTGCAACTATAAACTTGCAACTAAAGTGCTTTATGAAATAACAGAAATTCAAACTAAAATGTTAGGTGTTGATCATATTGATGTTTCATATTCGTACAACGAGCTGGGTGGGTTGCTTTGGAAGAATGGAGAATATGAAAATGCTAAAGCTTTTCTCGAGCGAGCGATGAAAATTCAAGCAAAAACATTTGGAACTGACCATGTTAATATTGCGGCAACGTACAACAATCTGGGTTCAGTTTACAATGATATGGGAGAGTACGAAAAAGCAAAAGATTTTTATGAACGAGCGATAGAAATTGAAACAAAAGCATTTGGACCTGACCATGTTAATATTGCGACAACGTACAACAATCTGGGTTTGGTTTACAAAGATATGGGAGAGTACGAAAAAGCAAAAGATTTTCATGAGCGAGCGATAGAAATTAAAACGAAAACATTTGGACCTCACCATGTTAATATTGCGACAACGTACAACAAGCTGGGTTTGGTTTACAAAGATATGGGAGAGTACGAAAAAGCAAAAGATTTTTATGAACGAGCAGTCAAAATTCAAACGAAAGCATTTGGACCTGACCATGTTAATATTGCGACAACGTACAACAATCTGGGTTCGGTTTACAGAGATATGGGAGAGTACGAAAAGCAAAAGATTTTTGAACGAGCGATGGAAATTCAAACAAAACATTTGGACTGACCATGTTAATATTGCGGCAACGTACAACAATCTGGGTTCAGTTTACAATGATATGGGAGAGTACGAAAAAGCAAAAGATTTTCATGAGCGAGCGATAGAAATTAAAACGAAAACATTTGGACCTCACCATGTTAATATTGCGACAACGTACAACAAGCTGGGTTTGGTTTACAAAGATATGGGAGAGTACGAAAAAGCAAAAGATTTTTATGAACGAGCAGTCAAAATTCAAACGAAAGCATTTGGACCTGACCATGTTAATATTGCGACAACGTACAACAATCTGGGTTCGGTTTGCAGAGATATGGGAGAGTACGAAAAAGCAAAAGATTTTCTCGAGCGAGCGATGGAAATTCAAGCAAAAACATTTGGAACTGACCATGTTAATATTGCGGCAACGTACAACAATCTGGGTTTGGTTTACAAAGATATGGGAGAGTACGAAAAAGCAAAAGATTTTCATGAGCGAGCGATAGAAATTAAAACGAAAACTTTTGGACCTGACCATGTTAATATTGCGACAATGTGCAACAATCTGGGTTTGGTTTACAGTGAAATGGGAGAGTACGAAAAAGCAAAAGATTTTTATGAACGAGCGATAGAAATTCAAACAAAAGCATTTGGACCTGACCATGTTAATATTGCGACAATGTACAACAATCTGGGTTTGGTTTACAGTGAAATGGGAGAGTACGAAAAAGCAAAAGATTTTTACGAACGAGCGATAGAAATAAAAACGAAAACTTTTGGACCTGACCATGTTAATATTGCGACAATGTACAACAATCTGGGTTTGGTTTACAGAGATATGGGAGAGTACGAAAAAGCAAAAGATTTTTATGAACGAGCGATGAAAATTCAAACAAAAGTATTTGGACCTGACCATGTTAATATTGCGACAACGTACAACAATCTGGGTTTGGTGTATAGAGATATGAGAGATTACAAAAAAGCAAAAGATTTTTATGAACAAGCGATGGAAATTGAAACAAAAGCATTTGGACCTGACCATGTTAATATTGCGACAACATACAACAATCGGGGTTTGGTTTACAGTAATATGGGAGAGTACGAAAAAGCAAAAGATTTTTATGAACGAGCAATGAAAATTTTAACCAATTTAATTGGTGCTGATGAGAAAAGTAAGTGTAACATAAGTAAGCCAAATGATAATCATAAAATCTGATGATTTCGTGCTATTTTCCACTGAAATTTGAAATTATTATTTGTTGATTTTTCAAAAAATGAAAACAAATGACTTTTTAAGAAATGAAAACGTGAAACTACAGTAAAACAAAGACATAGCTGTTGTCGAAAACTTAAACATTGCGCGGAACAGCTTATTCGTTATGGTGTATTAGCTAAGTGTTTCTGAAATAATTGAAAACTGTTAAAACGGATGATTTTGAAAATATGAAAGATATTAGATTGAACCTCATAGTTTGTGTTATCAAAACACGTGATCAATTTTTTTTATAGTTAGCTACATTTTGCTGACAAATAAGCTCTTGTTGCATTTTTTGTATCAGTACAATCGAACTGTTCTGCTACTGCACCAGTATAAAACAAACGCAGAGTTTTTTGATGCTTACCTGTGACTTTTAATCATCAAATTATCTTAATATTTTCATTAATAAAACTCTTGGTATCAGGGGTAAAATGTTAAACTCTTTACGCCAAATCGGACGGGGGAAGTATTTGTATATTCAACTATTTTTTTCGCTTAAGTCCGATTGCTCTTTCAATGAAGCCTGTCTATCATCATTTTTTATATAACAAAATGTCTGTACATCCCACTAAATCGAATCTTTTTTCCTGACGGTTTGACTGAAATCAAGCAGTAAAAGCGAATGCGGTTCGGATCCTGAAAACTCTGATATAGCAAATGAAAATTTACTTTCGAACTCCATCGTTGAGGATACAATAGTAGCTAAATCAATTGTTAATTTAGCCACTATCCAACTGTCGTTTGTCGTCTCGTACTTTTAATGATTTTGAACGCTGCGTTTGCGGTGAATGCAGAATCAGCGAAATGCATTGAACATAGTACGGCTTGAGTACTGTTGAGAAACAATTTTAGTCGATGTCTCCTCACCACTTTTGTTCATATACTCAGCCTCTCCTTGTCTATCAGGGGAAAACGATGTGTAAGACTCCTTCTTTGTGTTTACCGTTTGTACAACTTTTTCCCGTTTGGCCAACCAGCAACACAATATTGTCCTCATTGACGATTTTTTTGCCGAATTTTGCGTAATCGCCATATTTTTACTTCCAGTGTATCGTTACGTTACTAGCTTGGTAAAAAAATTCTCCTTATTTTATGTGCATTTTGATATTGCATGGGTTACAAAACCACAGACTACGTAAAGGAAGGCACCCATTTCTTCGAGAATTATGAGTCTTATTGAGAAGTTTATAAAACTATAGTAGACTGGAACTAAGCGAATTGCAGTTGGTTTCTGACAACATGCATTGCGCGTGTATTAAACTAAAGACTGCGCAAGGATGCGGCACCCAGTTCATCGAGAATTATAAGTTTATTTTAGAAGTTTATAAAATATAACGGCTTGTATATGTTGTTTATTTATTCGTATTACTCTTTTTCACCAACTATACTCGATTTTTGCAAAGAAAACTCATAAAAAAATGTAAAACTCATTTTGGAAATGTTCTGGTTCCTATATATTTTTATTAACTTAATAGCTTTAAAATTTTTCTTCCGTCCTTTAAATGAAGTCAGGGGCTGAAATTGAAGTTCGCATTACAACAAGGAAATATGTCATATTCAAACGCAAATTTCAATGCTTTCTGTCGACCAAATTCAGTGTGCGATAGCTCAAAATGATGAGTAAAATGCAGAGAAAACGTTAGTTTCAAAAAATGAAATAAGAAAATTTCACGTTTTAAAATTTTTGATGAACGTTTTGAATATTCGTCAAAACATTCAGTGTTTAACGCAAACATCATCAATGTATCAAATTGTATTTTTCAAATTAACTTGAACCTTAATTCGTCAGCTTTAGATAAAAGTACTTTTGTGAAAAATCATGTATGCATGTTTGACATCGCTACTTTACTGATTAGGTAATCCTCGTAAATTGTTTACCAACTAATAATCATTACAATTGTTGTTATAGACATGCAATTTTCCATAAAAGCAACGAAAGATTTAGATCTCACAGTTGATACCGTGAAGAAGCATTATGTACCTCCCATAGATGATGTAAAGAACAATGATGATTTCTTTATCAAAAATTTTCTTAACGAACATAACGATATTCGAGATGAGATTATTGACAAATTAAAGAGGTAAGTCTCGATAAATCGTTTCTACACTTCCTCTAATTAAATATTTCGTTAAGATGAGTGCGCACACTAAGCAGAAATTTACGTTTTATTGTTGATGACATCATCGGTTGTTATTGAAAAAAAAAATCTGCAAACTCGAAAAGTTTTTACTACCACTGGATAGACAAGTAGGTTTATTATGGTTTAATTTCCGTTGCTCAAACTTCGGTTAGTGTTAAAACAAGGATTAACTTTAACCTACTCGCTAGGTGCATTGAATTTCTTAACCCTAGGTTAACATATTAATTTCGTAAACAATCAACACTATTGACGGGTTTTGTTTTAGACTGAATAGTAACGGTTTTCATTAAACTCGTATTGTAAAAGCTTGTATGGTTAAGGGGAATTTGGATGATTTTTGATATGATAATATATTACATCAAAAGCTGTCCCTGTGATAGCAGAAGATCTCGAGGCAACCATGTTATTTTCACACTAGCTAAGTTTTATTATCTGCAACATTCATACGTATGGTAACTGGCTTGCTAATTTCATATTGTACTTTATGACAAATTCAGAAATGCATATAATTAATTTGGGATGATGTCATAAAACTTTGTTTTAAAAGTCAAAAACGAAAAAAAAATCAAGTTTTAAAGAACTGGCGATGGCCAGCGCTTGCCCCAAATTGCTTAAAATTTTGATAGCTTGTGCAAAACAGTCCATATTTTTACTCAAAGGGAATAATGAATTGTTCTCCGATAAATTTTTCGTACACAAAGCCTGTTTTGAAGGACTTTTAACAACGGTATTTTCCCTGGTAAAACATTTTGCATTTTCAAAAATTTCATTATTTGCTGTACCAAAGACGTACCAAATTAAGCGGTAAAGATACTCTGTTTATTATACAGAGTCTTTATAAGCGACTGTTGAATTAAGTTTACTGCTAAAATATCAGTACCAAAATTGTCCAACGCTATAGTAACCTCTGAACGACACTACTTTGATTTATTGTATCATGAATATGAAATTAATATTCATTTAACATGGTAGATTATGTATTAAGATTAATTGTTTTCAATATTTGTTTGACTTTGAAAATAATATTTTATAGTTTTTCTTGGATTTGTGGTGGATATGGTGTACGGTGGAAGCCTCGTCTTTCTTTGTTTGTGACTGTAGCAGCAGAAAGACAAAATGATGAAGATGCATTAAGAAAAGAAATTGATGAAACTTTTGGATGGAAAGCTTCTCATTACTTTGACTTTATACCGGAACCACAAGAGCAATCGCAATTTCGTTGGTCACCAGACATAGAAGTCATAAAAAGGGAGAAAGGTCCAAATCCCACGAGAGGAAATATTGAAGATGAATGTGAAACAAAGGCAAAAGGTACTGTCGCAATGTTTTGTAACAAAGATAAGAAGCAACATCTTTGATTCGTTAAAACGGTCACGATCTGGTACAAATTTTATATTTTTTGTAAGAACTCAAAGAGATAAAACAATAGATAAAAACAGATGCTTGTTGCTTTTAACGCATTATACACATTAAAAAAATAAACATTTAACAAACCACTGACCTTATGACATTGGAGTAGTTGATGATAAAAACATTTTTTGCACTCTAAATGGCATCATAGAGCCCGACTGGAAACAATATGGGAAATAATTGAAGATAAGCAAAGATTTGGAGAAGGAAGTGTAGAAATATTTCGGACGTCAGCTTAGACACAGATGCTCTAAAGAACGTTGTCACCACTAAATGCGAGCGTCCTTTTCTGAGTAAGATAGATTCCGGAGTGTTAATGAAAAACAGCATAGAATAGCCCACAGGTGATACAGCTCTTGGGTACGATTTTTAGATAAGCAACAACTTATGTTGATGTTGTCATAGTATAAAGTTGATTTGATGTTTAATAAGTACGTTCTCTTGACGATGTCATCATATGATTGGAAAGCAGGCTCTTCTTTTTAGCAGTCTTATATATCTACACTTGTATTTATGCATCGATATTCGTCAGCAAGTTTAATCTGAGGCTTGCAAATTATATGCGTGTGCACTAAGCTCATAAAGACGGATAACAAAAGGTTTGTCCAAAAAGCAAGCAAAAGAAGCAGGGTGAAATGCCAGGCTCCCTTAAATAAAATAACGATATGAAACCTAATGATATGCATGTGTTTTGGAAATAAAGCTTTAATCATAAATGTATATAACACATTTTAAAGGTTGATTTAAATTGCAAGTCGTAAAGCGTCGTTGGGTCACAATGTACTTTGTGACTTGGTGGACCATGCGACTCCATCTTTTGTTAAATTGTGTTGTACGTAAAGCGTGTGTTGATGTACGTTTGTTCAGATTGTCAATTGAACAACCGTACCATGGTTCGCCAGAACCAACAAATATGTTTACAAATTCAGTACTTTAATTATTTTAAGTTATATGTTATGTTTTTTAAGGTCTTCCTGATCACTATGCCAGTTTTAAAGACGATTCTAACGAAGAAAGTTCCATCGATGTTAACCCTGGTTATAGTACGTCAAAGAAGTACTCTCGTCATAAATCCAATGATGATCGTTTATTTGAAGAAATGTTTCTTGATAAAAGATTTGCCATTCGAAAAGATGTGCGTATGAAGCTCAAAAGGTGAACTTTTCTCTACAGTCATTTAGGTCTAAAAAGACTACAGTTGATACATAAGGATGAATTCAATCATAGCCTCAATCAACAACTTGAAACTAAATCTTGTGTAGCAGTTTTTAATTTTTGTCCGGCAAAGTAGTTCATGGTTTATTACCGGTTTTCATAAGTAAGTGACAAGGAAGTTGCCAATGCAAAGAAAAGACAAGCATCTGTTACCACTCAACAACATAAATTGTGGAGCAGCATATATTCTACAGGCAATGAGATTAAAATGTGGAAACAAGGAGCACTGGTTTTAATATTGATGGGGCATATTTTGTCTAAACGTCCCTCATGGTATGTTTAAGGAGATAATACATCAGTAGCTGTCCCTGTGATAACAGAAGATCTCGACGCAGCGATGTTATTAATAATATTACGTATTTTACCGTAAAATTAAGCACAAGTACGATCAACAAGAATTGGCTACGTTCTCCCCCTCCCCAAATGTTCACTATTAAAATTCGATTACACATACATAATTGCTATTTGCTAAACATTTCACTTTTTTATTTTACAGTTTACCTTGGATGCGGGGAGAGTATGGAAAAGTCGGTCCAAACGAGAAGATACCATATTTCCATTTGTTTATCACAGTTGATTATGATAATGGAGATTTTGATGAAGATATATTGAAAAATGAAATAAATAAGAATTTTGAACCTTATGCTTTGAGGTATTTTGAATTTCGTCCGAAACCATCCACGACACCGAAGCTTCAACTGCTATCAAAGATTGAAGTAGGAAGTAACAATGGGACAGTTTCAAGAGGCACATTAACAATGTTCTGTTGTCACAACGGGATACATTACGCGTTGACATGTTGCCATGTTTGTTACAATGGAGATGGTGTTGACACATTGTATGAAATGCAAAATCAGAACAAAAATGACCCAAACAAATTCAAATTACATTTGAATACAAATCAATACAACTACACGTCGCCTCCAAGTCCATTAGGGCATTTCAACAGCTATAATTTAGAAAAGAATACGGACATTTTGTCAATAGAAGTCAATGGAAATTTTTTCGAAACAGTGGATTGTAGACGAAGAGGAATACAAAACCCAACTTGGAATGGTGTATGGGAGGAGCTGCACGAACGAGTTAACATAGCACGTGAGCTAGTTGAAGTGAAAAAATATGACAATAGGCGTTTGAAAGGAGAAATTGTTAATGATTCTTATTTCTGTCATGATCCTGAAAACAGGATTGATATTGATGATGCTGTTTTGGTGCAGTGTGATGAAACTTTCCTTGAAAAGGGTGAGTCAGGTGTGCTGGTATATTTCCATGATGAAGATGGTAGAAGAATTCCTTTTTGTTATGGTGTTGGTGCGTATTATTACGAAAAGATCTGCAACCCTGAGTATGAGTACTGTTTATGTTTCAAACTAGATATAGCTTTGGAAAATTTATTTGGTGAAGAGAACTGTGGCTGTTTCCATGAGTGTGCGAATGATGTTTGATTGTAGCTAAAACATCTTCTCATTTTTAATTATATTTCATTTAATTATATAGCTATCTATAGCATGCTACATGGTAGACTGCAGTTCATATTAAAAGAAGTATTAAATATCTCCTGAATGATTGAAATCTAAAACAAATCATTGAGTACTGGTTCATGTTATAAAGCTATCATTACCTAAGACTCTCACGGTGGTAATAGGCGACAAAGGAACACCTTAGAGAGAAAATTCGCTCATTTCTCCGTTTTAAAAATCCTTTTGAAAGTTGAAACCAATGACGTTTTTGTTTGAAGCCAAAAACTTGATGTTCATTGGATAAAGGCAAATCACTCAAAATTATTCCTCACTGTATAGCCACCAAGAACCGTATTTTGTGCATTAATTCATGCAAATATTATTTTCCAACAATCATGTCTAAAAACATTAAAAATTAACTAGACAAAGATATCCACAATTGCAATCGTTTGAAATTCAAGATTACAAAAGTATGTAAAGAATAAAAACACAAATGCAAATCCTGTTTTTTGGATGAATTTGGACGCATTACGAGGCTATGCTGAAGCAACAAAGCGATACAGAGTAACAGAGTTCGACTTCCGAATTTTCACTAGAAACTACACAATGCAAGTTTTTTAAAAAGCTATATAAATATTTTAATTGCATGAATAAAAACGGGCTGGCTTCATTTTAGTTTCTTTTAACGTTTGTAATATTTTGAAAACAAACATAGAATGCTGTTATATAGTTGTAAAGTGAGACACATTTCGTGAGCTTTCTTTTCCTATGCAACACTGGCAAATAAAACTTCAATATTGCAAAGAAATAGGAAGAATTCCTTTCCTCTTTTTTATTAAACCGCAAACGTATATATTTTATTAAAATTTCTAATTTATGTGTCAGTAAAAAGCACAGAATGCTATTAATGATTAATAATTACTGTATCTAGTACGATGTTTATCTTGCTATCACAACAGCGTCACATTAACAGAGCACATTTTGTGTTGATGTTTCTTTTGTCTCAGTTATAGTATTGCGTGCAAAATTTTAACAAGACGTACTTGTGTCAAAAGGACTTTGCTACCTATGCCCTCTTCTTGTTATTTTACGTTTATTTGAAACAATGTACAAATACTTGGATCGGGGTTTTTTGATGGAAACAATTGTTTGATGCACTTACAGAAATTCTCCTGAGATGACGCATTCTCATCAAGTAGGTTTTTAAAGTAGGTGTTTTCAGCAGATTTCAGTTGATGGTTGAAAGGAAAAGAAATGCGGTCAAAGAACCCCAATACAAGTACCTGTACATCATTTCAAATAAAGGAAAACGACAAGCCATAAACACCCGATTGTTAGTGAGTTTGCAGATATTTTTCAACAATTGCAAGTTTTTCAAAAGTAAAATATTTTAAGATAAAAGGACCATTGCATCTGGAGTCAACCTATTCCAGATAAATTTGATTTTGGTTGTGAATTTACTTTTCATCACGTCTAAGTCCCCACAGTTTTTAAACACTTAATAAAAATTTGAAGTTCAACAAAGGTACAGGTCTCGATGGAATACCCTCACGATTACTTAAGGATGGCTCGATGTTTATTTCTAAACCTCTGATTCATATTATAAACCTATCATTAGTAAAACAGAGCCATTGTCGTGGTGACAAATGTAAAATATTTTTTGAAAACAGCAAATACCATGGTGAATGTTTAAAATAATAAAGCAAAAGCTCTTAAAAGCACTGTTTAAAACCACAACACCAACCCAACAATTCTGAAAGGACTGTTTTTAAAGCTAAAAGACACAATACTGTCTTTGATAGATAAAGTGATGTCTGATAAATAAGCCTTTGCTGATGACTGAATACTTTTTTGAAAGGCCTACAGAACGTCAAAATTTATAGTTCATTGAAACACCTACATGTCAGATAAAAAGATGATTGGTTCAGGTTTTACAAAATACAAATGTTGCAGTAAGTGAGAAACTAACAGTTACAATTTACAATATAAAACATACAATGGATAACATACTCTACAACACTGGGAAGATTGAAACAATTTTTTGTGATAAATTTCACCCATAAAACACAATTTTACAATTAGCTTTGGTACATGATTATTTAAATAAAATTCAATTTTTTAAATATGCAGTGTATACACAATTCTATCTGTAAAATATGACAAAATGTTAACAACTATAGATTGGTTTTTGTGAAAAACAAGCGTTTCTCAACCCAAAGGAGGTTTGATGAAAAAAACTAAAAGAGATAATTTGATTCCAAAGGCTATATTCATACATACACAGACTTTACTATGATGTTGTTTGTATCTATGAGCCCAAAAAAGATTTAAAAATTTAAATTGCTGACACACTGTTCCACGTATTCTTACGCAAGTGGGGTATGATTTTACAAAAAATGAGGTTTTGTAAAATTACATAAAAATTGGAATCAAAATATATGTTATGGATAAATAACAACTTTGATATTTACTCACAAATAGTAAAGTGTTTGTAAACCCACAATGAACCAACTTAATACTCTTGTTGTGAACATAAATCAAGACCCGTGAACTCATTAACCATAAATCGTAAATGTTTTACTTCCTTACTCCTCGCATGTCGTCTGACAAACCCATTGGTCCTACAGTTATGTTGTTGTTAACTCGAAGGATAAATGAACTAAATGAAATAAGACTACAGCTTTCATAAATTATATGTTTTAAGTGATTCACTATTTATATTGTGTAAATACTGTTTTTTGTGTGTGTCTCTAACCCAATGTCAAAACACTTTTCTCTTTTTGCAGTTTATGTACGATATATTTTACACGTTCTAATAAATCTAGAAATTACAATTTTGTAATCTTAATCTGCTGTCTGTTTTCTGAGCTAATAATAGACATGAAATAATTTCTCAATTCTAAAATAGTTTCTGAACAAAATGTCTCAATTTTATTGAAAAACATGCTTGTCCATAATTTTCCCAAAAAGCTATCACTCGTAACCATGCTAATTAAATTCTCTGGCAACTTTAAACGCGTCTATGAGTGCCAAGCATTAAGAGATTATATTATATCTTTTCTCGTTCATTGTACACAGTGGCAGAAATCATGGTATCATGGTAAACTGGCGTGAGGCAGCTACCATCCCCTCCCCCTTTAGTAAAATCGGTGATTTGTGGGAAGTTTTAAGTTATGTAGGAAACATGAAAAGAACTGAAAGTTCTTAAGTTTAGAAAAACATGTTTGGAGCGTGAGAAATCCCACTGGGCAATTCATGCAAAAACTTGAGTAGCTTTTATTTACTTTCTTTTTATGTTTTTACTGTTTTCATAGATACCTTAGAACATCCTTCATGGAACATGAGCACACTATTGGTTGAGCAATTTCAATTGCTCCATAAAACTGATTATCTTTGATGTATTAGAACACTAAAATATTTATGCCAGGGGCGGATCTAGGATTTTTCAAACATCAGTCATAAAACATCAGAGGCGCTCCGCACCTGGGGGGGTCTGAGGCTATCTCTCCTGAGAAATTTTGAATTTCTGAGCCTTAAAAATGCCATTTTCAGCGTTTCAGAGCATTACAAAATGTATTTTGTGGGCATCGTTTTTGCATAAATACAACACATTTTGGTTACGTTTTTTTTCAAAAAAAAAATGAAGTGAACAATACTTGAATGTTTTGCCTAATATTTAGGCTCATTATTATGCCAAATATATGGCTCATTAGCATGTCTAGGAACGTAAAATTTATTTTACAATAATGCTATATTCAAAAACAGATATAGCCTTTAAAAATTTCTACCAAGTTGTCAGGCATAGACCCCCCTAGAGACCCCATTCAAACCTCTATGTAATGAGTTAAGTTAGAAATTTGGTACTATAAGTGACAGTTCATAGATATAGAAAAGCTCAGACTTCAAACCATGCACGTTTATTGTAACCCTTTACCCATCTCCACATCAGTATTAGCAAATTCACCTTTTGAGGAAAACTCAAAATTTTTTCTGCCAAAGCTTAAGCAAAATTATCAGAGTGAAAATTTGCAGATAAGGACAGCTGAATGCCATAAATGTTTATTAGGCATTTCACTTGACTATTATCTTCTTCAAGGTGTGCTATATAGCAATCACTAGTAGCATTGTATTATCAATTACAAACAGAATGTAACCAACATGTCTTTAATTATATAATTACATGAATGTTAAAATTGGTTCATGTGTCATGCTAGATAAACATCATTTCATATGATCAAAGCTCATTTAAATGTAAATCTGAAATAATTTAGTTTAGAAATTATAATGATCATCAGAAAAATTACCTAGTGATCATGAAAAATACTTTGCTGTTTTGCCAAATTTCAAGGTTTATCTGCATACATAGGAAGACATTTTTACTTTATAGAAAATGCTTTTCATACATCAATAGCCCTTTGGAATTTATGGCAAACAATCTGGTATGAGCCGTAGATTAACACAACTTTACATCTCTACATGAGGTGTTCAGTTAGAAAAGGGGACAATATGTGACATGGGACAACATTTCACGTATCTGAAATACTAAGGTTTAATACCATTCCAGTCAAATTGTCAAAATAAAAAGCTTCATGGATCATAAGACTCAAAATCACAGGTTATAGTAAACAGCTTCTCATGTAATCAATGTTAGTTTTCTCAAATCTTAAACAATATGTAGTATAACTGTCTAATGATTGAATGATCAATGATCATAAACTGAAAAGCCCCAAACATTTGTTTATGATAAAGTAAATAAGAGTATGGCGCCTTATGGCTACAGATTTTTTGTCCATTGAAATATATTTGCAGGAATGTAGGATTTCGCTGCCATATACGGTCACGATTCCCTAAGCACTAAAGAAATCATAGCTAAAAGTCCTTCGGCAACAACAATTTTAGGGGCTGATTACATGAGCCCGGATAACCGGGACTCAGTCAAGCGTTAAATGATTTTGGCAAATGGAAACGATTCAATACTCTTCATCAGACAAATCTTTTCTGGCAATTTCACAATATTCTGGTTTGATAACTACACAAAACATTTAAAATTACAACAACCAATTTGGTTTAATTTGAGAACTACAACAGGAATGACTTGTGGTGCTTAAACAAACAGTTGTAATTTTTACGGTTGAAGTTTCGACTCCTTTCAATACCTCAAAATCATTTCACGCCTCACTGAAACTCGGCTAGCCGGGATCAGGTAAACAGCCCCTTAGAAGCATCTATCTGCTTACCATACGCCATATTAACATAAATCGCATCACACACTCGCATAAATTGACTTTGATATATTACATTCATGCATACACTTCACTTGTCCTTTACTTACAATTTTCGATGTAAATTTCTGCAGATAAAACTCAAAACAATGTTGGCTTGCTTTTGAACATCAATGACTGAAATGTCGCTCGCGAGATCGTCTTTGCCAAGCATTTACAATTCATCCATAAATTTTTCGCCCTCTTGAAAAAATTCCCAGTTTGGTAAAGCAGCATTCATGTCAACATATGAATTTGTAAAAGATTTCCATAAATTCCATCTGATTGTAGTTTAGTTTCTATCATGCTTTAGAAAATTATAGAGAAACGATCAAACATTCAATTCAGACAGTGAGCTTGACTATGTTAGTTCAGTTGGCTATCAGTCGAAATAGGTCAAACCAATCACAGTAAGACAAAAATTTAAACGAACCAATTACACGATAGCAAGTGGACTCCCTTATAGGTCCGGCCACCCCTATTATCGGTCGAGATTATTCCAGACTGTCCACTGATCTGGCCATTGACCAATAAAATAGCGTTTCTGGCGTTCATAGACTCCTTTATAAGTCGAACCAGTCAAGCCACCCCGCTTATCAGTCGGTTATTCCAGGTCAATTAAAATTCAACTGATCTGGTTACCAAGGAGATATTCATTGGATTAGTCATTAGTTTTCAATAATAAATAAAGCTGGATTTTTATCACGAAGTAAATGCAATAATAAAGTAAGAATAATTAATGATTTTTAACTAATATGAATAGGTAATTTTTGAGTTTCAAACATCAGTCGCGCGACGGATTTGACATACTCTAGATCCGCCCCTGATTTATGCTTCCATCGATCTTAATTTTCATCTGAACTATATATAATTAAAAGGAATAGAAAGCGCGGGGTCACAGTAATGGCGGCTAGAAAAGACCATCGAAAAGACTATAAACTTGATTTTTGTTTAAATAATCACACGCTTGTTGATGAAAACTCTGATTTGTGAGACTTGCATATTACATAGTTTGAAGCTCTCAAATTTATTCTGACTACGTTAGACAGTTAATAACAATTTGAGAGAACAGCATCCCAGTACAATAATCTGGGTTTAGTTTACAGAGATATGGGAGAGCACGAAAAAGCAAAAGACTTTTACGAACGAGCGATAGAAATTGAAACGAAAACATTTGGACCTGACCATGTTAATATTGCGACAATGTACAACAGTCTGGGTTCGGTTTACAGAGATATGGGAGAGTACAAAAAAGCAAAAGATTTTTATGAACGAGAGATAGAAATTGAAACGAAAGCATTTGGACCTGACCATGTTAATATTGCGGCAATGTACAACAATCTGGGTTAGGTTTACGATGATATGGGAGAGTACGAAAAGGCAAGATTTTTATGAGCGATTACTTTCTCACTGAAAGTTCTACTTACGGTTTCTAAATGTTTATACTAAAGAAATAATTGGGGATATTTTAAATAATAAAAAGCTAAATTAGGAGTTATATTATTGGTTCATTTTGAAACTAGCTCAATTTATTAACGTCTAATTCATGAAGATATTAGAAAACTGTACAACATTAAGAGAATTTAAGAAATAACTTTGCGAAATAATTTTGATGAGTTATTTCTAGACAATAGAGCTATGTTACAGTCGTGGGTGGATGAAGTGTTTGATAAATTAAGTAAACGTACAGCGCATTCAGTGGTGAGACCTTATTCTTTGGAATGTGATAACAATGCCCATGTCTAAATTTAAAATTAGAAATGAAAAATTAATTACAGCATTATTTTATAATTATTCAATGTTCTCGCGTTTATCCTCATCCTGTTTTAAATTCAACATAATTACAACACCAATAAAGACACAAAGTGTAGCAATCCAACATGGTCCAATAGCACTAACTTCTTCAGCAAAACCTGCAATAGCTGGTGATAACATTCTTGCAATGGATGTCAGTGAGTCCGCGATACCCATGACGGCACCTTTTTCCTTTGGTTTGACACGCTTTAACATTAGATTGTACGAATTTACTCTCATTATGGCACTGGAGAGAGCCAATGGTATCATACATATGAGTACTGTATAAATACTTGGTGACATCGCTATCCCAAATAAAGATGACATCATCAAAATTCCACCAATCGACATCATCTTTACATCACTTTGTATGTAACTATATATAGAGCCCACTGACATACCAGATATTGCTCCAGCAATACTACCATACGATATAATGTAGCCTGTTGTTTTAGCATTTACACCATAACGATAATCCAACATAGCAGTAAAATTACTACGATATTTTTGTGGTTGTATATGCCAGAAAATGGATGCGAAACATATATCGTTAGATTTTGTAATGTGTTTGCAAGATGGTTGTTTGCCGTTTGAATAGACAATGAAATTTTGAGCTTATTTTACACAAGAAAGGAACGAAAAAATATATGCATTCTTTTCGACCTCCTCACCAGTCTAGGGACTGTTTTCAGCGATTGTGTGTTTGTCCGAATCCTTCTGAACGTTCTATATTTGCTCAAATGACTGTGGGTCTTAAAATGTTGTATTCAAGTATTGATGATAAAGCAAGCAAGAAACAAACAAATAAGTCGTTGTGTCTCAACAGCAGTTTTAAAGAAGATAAGTTCAAGCCAGTAATTGGAGCTCTCCTTGCTGGTCGGTACAAAGTTATCGCAAATGTTGGTGAAGGTCAGTCATCTGTGATGGTACAAGCAGAGGATACATGTCATCCAAGGCAGCGATATGTAGCAATAAAGATATTGCACAAGAAACTTATTCAAAACTTGAGTAGAAAGCTTGAGGCGAAAGAAAAGGCGAGATCACAACCCTTAAAGGTCGCTGCGGCATGGATATAGTAACCATGACTGAATTGAAGCAAGTTTTGAAGGAGCAAGAAGATCACATCGACCAGTTAGAGACATGTAATGGCAATCTAAGTCTTGGCCGCGATGATGTCAAAAAGCGTTTGAAGGGCGTTCGCGAAGAACTCGAGGAAGCACAGAAAAATCTCCAGGGACTTGAAAATGAGATAGCTCATAATGCTGATGTCTTAAAGGAGAAAAAGAAATGTTGGAAGTGCACAAGAAACTTATTAAAACTTTAGTAGAAAGCTTGAGGCGAAAGAAAAGACTAGGCGAGATCACAACCCTTAAAGGTCGCTGCGACATGGATACAGTAACCATGACTGAATTGAAGCAAGTTTTGAAGGAGCAAGAAGATCACATCGACCAGTTAGAGACATGTAATGGCAATCTAAGTCTTGGCCGCGATGATGTCAAAAGCGTTTGAAGGGCGTTCGCGAAGAACTCGAGGAAGCACAGAAAATCTCCAGGGACTTGAAAATGAGATAGCTCATAATGCTGATGTCTTAAAGGAGAAAAAAATGTTGGAAGTGCACAAGAAACTTATTAAAACTTTAGTAGAAAGCTTGAGGCGAAAGAAAAGACTAGGCGAGATCACAACCTAAAGGTCGCTGCGACATGGATACAGTAACCATGACTGAATTGAAGCAAGTTTTGAAGGAGCAAGAAGATCACATCGACCAGTTAGAGGCGTGTAATGGCGATCTAAGGCTTGGCCGCGATGATGTCAAAAAGCGTTTGAAGGGCGTTCGCGAAGAACTCGAGGAAGCACAAAAATCTCCAGGGACTTGAAAATGAGATAGCTCATAATGCTGATGTCTTAAAGGAGAAAAAGGAAATGTTGGAAGTGCACAAGAAACTTATTAAAAACTTTAGTAGAAAGCTTGAGGCGAAAGAAAAGACTAGGCGAGATCACAACCCTTAAAGGTCGCTGCGACATGGATACAGTAACCATGACTGAATTGAAGCAAGTTTTGAAGGAGCAAGAAGATCACATCGACCAGTTAGAGACATGTAATGGCAATCTAAGTCTTGGCCGCGATGATGTCAAAAAGCGTTTGAAGGGCGTTCGCGAAGAACTCGAGGAAGCACAGAAAAATCTCCAGGGACTTGAAAATGAGATAGCTCATAATGCTGATGTCTTAAAGGAGAAAAAGGAAATGTTGGAAGTGCACAAGAAACTTATTAAAAACTTTAGTAGAAAGCTTGAGGCGAAAGAAAAGACTAGGCGAGATCACAACCCTTAAAGGTCGCTGCGACATGGATACAGTAACCATGACTGAATTGAAGCAAGTTTTGAAGGAGCAAGAAGATCACATCGACCAGTTAGAGGCGTGTAATGGCGATCTAAGGCTTGGCCGCGATGATGTCAAAAAGCGTTTGAAGGGCGTTCGCGAAGAACTCGAGGAAGCACAGAAAAATCTCCAGGGACTTGAAAATGAGATAGCTCATAATGCTGATGTCTTAAAGGAGAAAAAGGAAATGTTGGAAGTGCACAAGAAACTTATTAAAAACTTTAGTAGAAAGCTTGAGGCGAAAGAAAAGACTAGGCGAGATCACAACCCTTAAAGGTCGCTGCGACATGGATACAGTAACCATGACTGAATTGAAGCAAGTTTTGAAGGAGCAAGAAGATCACATCGACCAGTTAGAGGCGTGTAATGGCGATCTAAGGCTTGGCCGCGATGATGTCAAAAAGCGTTTGAAGGGCGTTCGCGAAGAACTCGAGGAAGCACAGAAAAATCTCCAGGGACTTGAAAATGAGATAGCTCATAATGCTGATGTCTTAAAGGAGAAAAAGAAAATATTATAGTGCACATTAAGTGGGAGTGTTAGCAATATGAAGTATTATTGATGATGTAATGTTACACTATAATATTATTGCATGAAGTATTTATGTTAACTTAGCACATGTTATGTTATACGGGAAGCCATGAACTATTTTTTCTATCAATTATATTTCTATTCTATGTATTCCTGATTTATGATTGTAATGAATCACTCAAATATCAACAATATTAACATACCTAGAGCCATAATGATACGGATCAGCAACAAGTCAAAAACACTCACAATTGATGAAACAGCAACAACATTGACAATTCTGGAGAAAAATTATTTCTCTTTGTCATTCTGTTTGTCATTAACCAAGTCACTTTCCATTTCAAACTTTTTACGTCTGTTAAGATTCATATTGACCTTCTCATCACCCTCCAACACTTCTACAACTTTTTTATCCATGTAGGAGTTTTCCAGCTTTATTTTATTTTCATCAAAGACAAACCATACAAATATTATAGCGAACAAATACACGCTACAGCTCAAAAGTGAAACTTTGAAGTATCCATTGTCGTGTATAGCAACAGTACCACCAATAATGGGTGAGATTATGAAACCAAAACTTCCAAATGCATTGAACCAACCAAATACACCTGATCGTTCCTCAGGTAATGTGATGTCTGATAAATAAGCTTTTGCTGATGACTGACTGTGTTTTAAAAGGCCTATAAGATGTAAAAAATAGGTAGATAAGATGCTTTATAACAGAACTACATAACAGCCAAATAGCATGTATTTAAAATAAAACTTCACCATATTATAAATTAAAAACTATATACACTATGAACATACATGAGACAACATGCCTTAGAAATAGGATGTGTTATGCATTATCGAATGACATAAAAAAAAATTTCTGAGAATTGTTGGGTGATTTTAAGCTTATTTTCATAAAGCAAAGTGACCATTTAGTATATGCTTTTTGCCTGGAGTAATAGAGTTTAAGAGCCTATAAAACAAAAATTTTGCCATTGAAATTGCTTCATTAAAAAGAAGTATTAAAAAGAAAGTAATCAAACTAAGAGTTTTTACATCTTTCTCTTCTCATTCTCGAGATATTTTAATGCCCAATTATTGTACAATTTGCTTCTTTTAACTGGGTTCAGTGGGTTGAGTACTTTCTTCGAGGTTTATATATGAACTAGTTTGGAAACAAGTTCAAAGATCTGTAAATTATAAACTATCAAACCTGTAGGTAATCGAGCCAGAGCATACATAAGAATCGTGCTTGCCAAACCCATGTATAAATAACCAATGAAACAACCAATAAAGCTAAGAAGCAAGACCGATTTCCGACCCCAAACATCACTTGCCTTGCCCTATATACATTTGTAAATAGAGTTGATGTGGCCTTTATATACATTTCATTATTCGATGTATTGACACAATTATAGTATATAGAATACATTGCCACAAAGATTGCACACAACAATCAAGCTTGGTGATGAGAAGGGAAGGATTAGGGTTCAGATCAGGCATGCAGGTAGTTCAGTATGTGGCAGTGTATTCTATAATTACAACCAAATGTAATTTTATGTATATAAATATATAAATACCATTATTGGGCTCGACAAGAACTGTAAACAGCCATAAATGGATCCTGGAACGTAACGAAATGTAAAATTTTATAAGAAAATTGTTTGGTAGATGAAAAAAAGGGCATAAAATACAACAGAAGGTTGTTTCTGACCTACGAGACCAATCATCGAAGGAGACCCTCCAAGTTCACGACCACGACGGTTGAATAATGGTAGCAACATACCAACTGCGAACAAATCCTTTAAAAAAGAACATATATAATACATTCTCATAAACGAGACTAGCTTTATCCCCCGTTTCGTTTCAATCGCCGAATAATTCTGAAAAGCGACCACAATCAATTTACATATCGTAGAAAATGAAAAATTACTACATGAATGTCTTATAATAAACTACTTTCCTATAACTTACCATAAATGCAACAAAATAACAGCACTTGATCAACTTTTGACGAGAAAGCATCGCGACTTATTACGATTATCCAAGGAAGAAAGAGAAAGACGTAGCGAAAGCCAGTTGTACTTGTAACACTATGACCGGATGTTCATAAAAATTTGCTTAACAAAAGAAATTTGTGAGAATTCTATATAAAAACAAACATCGAAGTTTCTGGTACGATCCCGGTATGTTATGATCTGAGGCACTAAGGTGCATGTAGGAAACAGGAAACATTTATGCATCTGCGATGCATTATGGTCAGTGTTGTGGATAAAGTTGCAATTATTCATTTGATTTGTACTTTAAAATGATTTGTATTTCAAATGTAGAAAATTATCTGAGATTGACAATATGTGCTTATAAGTGGCAATATGTAGAAACTGGAGAGTCAACAAAAAACGATGTGTACGTGTTGTATGAGTTTATGGATGGTGCAACACAATTGATTGCTGAATCAGAAAACTTTTTTCTGCACTCGTCTAAAGCAGGCATGTATTCTCCTTCTTTTCTTATCTATTTTTATGATTTTAACTGTTTTTGTATTTTGACTGTAATCAATTTTTGACTTTTGAGTTAAGCATCTGAATTAAGAAACTGCAACCATGCTTTGAGAGTGTATAAAGCAAGAGGTTTGCAAGCAGAACACAGGAAATGGATAAGACATTATGACAAAGTTGTGCTAAGCTTTAAGTGCTACCCACTCAAGTTTACTTCTTCTAAATCCAACACGATGATTGAAGCACTTAAGACTGTTCACCTGTTTTCTTGGAAATTCATTTAATGTTGAGATGGTAAATGTAGAAATTTATGTGATATCATGCCAAGAGTTTTAGCATGGACAAAACAAATAGTTGAAAGAGCAGCAGAAAAGTCTAAATTTAAACAGCTGGAATAGAAAAACTGAAAGCATTTGTCGCATCCAAGCCATCAGACCCTGAGATCACCTGCGATAGGCTTTGCTCGGGGTACGCAGGGAGAGTGCGGTCGCGACCGAAGTCTGGTCCCCTAAGCCACTGCATACTATATCGCACCCAGCTTCCACTGCTAGTTGACATCTACTACACCTAGTATTAGCTTTATATATATACATAAATTCAAAGGCTTACGAAAGTTGTGGTAGTAGTAAAGTCTGTTGTTGATGAAAACTCTGATTTGTGAGACTTGCATATTTTGAAGCTCTCAAATTCATTCTGACTACGTTAGACAGTTAATAACAATTTGAGGGAACAGCATCCCAGTACAATAATCCGGGTTCAGTGTACAAAAATATGTGGGAGTACGAAAAAGCAAAAGATTTTTATGAACAAGAGATAGAAATTAAAACGAAAGCATTTGGACCTGACCATGTTAATATTGCGACAATGTACAACAATCTGGGTGCGGTTTACAGAGATATTGGAGAGTACGAAAAAGCAAGATTTTTATAAACGAGCGATAGAAATTAAAACAAAAGCATTTGGACCTGACCATGTTATTATTGCGAAAACGTACAACACTCTGGGTTTGGTTTACGATAATATGGGAGAGTACGAAAAAGCAAAAGATCTTTTTGAACGAGCGATAAAAATTCAAACGAAAACATTCGGACCTGACCTTGTCAATATTGCAATTACTGAAAAAAATCTGCAATCAGTTGACAGTAAAATGGGAAATTACAAAAAAAAGGAAAGGATTTTAACGGGCAATCGATAAAATTGAAACGAAATTATTTGGAAATAACCATGTTCACGTTCCGCAGTTTATTAAGGTATGGAAAATCTATAGGCTGTCTATCCACTATTAAAGATTTTTTTCATTAAATAAATCCAATTTGCGAGACGTTCGTGCGGTCCTATTTGTTCAGTATATACATTAACAAGGTAAGCAGCTAAGGCAAGGTTTTAGCAGGCTAGTAACTGCCCCCCTCTCTCTCACAGAAAGTTCAACTTACGGTTTCTAAATTTTATTCTAAAGAAATACATTGGGATATTTTAAATAAGAAAAAGCTAAATTACGAGTCTTATTATTGGTTCATTTTGAAACTAGCTCAATTTATTAACGTCTAATTCATGAAGATATTAGAAAACTGTACAACATTAAGAGAATTTAAGAAATAACTTTGCGAAATAATTTTGATGAGTTATTTCTAGACAATAGAGCTATGTTACAGTCATGGGTGGATGAAGTGTTTGATAAATTAAGTAAACGTACAGCGCATTCAGTGGTGAGACCTTATTCTTTGGAATGTGATAACAAATGCCCATGTCTAAATTTAAAATTAGAAATGAAAAATTAACTACAGCATTATTTTATAATTATTCAATTTTCTCACGTCTATCATCATCCTGTTTTAAATTCAACATAATTACAACACCAATGAAGCCACAAAGTGTAGCAATCCAACATGGTCCAATAGCACTAACTTCTTCAGCAAAACCTGCAATAGCTGGTGATAACATTCTTGCAATGGATGTCAATGAGTCTGCGATACCCATGACGGCACCTTTTTCCTTTGGTTTGACACGCTTTAACATTAGATTGTACGAATTAACTCTCATTATGGCACTGGAGAGAGCCAATGGTATCATACATATAAGTACTGTATAAATACTTGGTGACATCGCTATCCCAAATAAAGATGACATCATCAAAATTCCACCAATCGACATCATCTTTACATCACTTTGTATGTAACTATATATAGAGCCCACTGACATACCAGATATTGCTCCAGCAATACTACCATAGGATATAATGTAGCCTGTTGTTTTAGCATTTACACCATAACGATAATCCAACATAGCAGTAAAATTACTACGATATATTAACATACCTAGAGCCATAATGATGCGTATCAGCAACAAGTCAAAAACACTCACAATTGATGAAACAGCAACAACATTGACGATTCTGGAGAAAAATGATTTCTCTTTGTCATTCTGTTTGTCATTAACCAAGTCACTTTCCATTTCAAACTTTTTATGTCTGTTAAGATTCATATTGACCTTCTCATCACCCTCCAACACTTCCACAACTTTTTTATCCACGTAGGAGTTTTCCAACTTTATTTTATTTTCATCAAAGACAAACCATACAAATATTATAGCCAACACATACACGCTACAGCTCAAAAGTGAAACCTTGAAGTATCCATTGTCGTGCATAGCAACAGTACCACCAATAATGGGTGAGATTATGAAACCAAAACTTCCAAATGCATTGAACCAACCAAATACACCTGATCTTTCCTCAGGTGATGTGATGTCCGATAAATAAGCTTTTGCTGATGACTGACTATGTTTCAAAAGGCCTATAAGATGTTAAAAATTGGTAGATAAGATGCTTTATAACAGAACTTCATAACAGCCACATAGCATACATCTAAAATAAAACTTTACCATGTTGTAAGTTAAAAACTATACACACCATGAACATACATGAGACAACATGCCTTAGAAATAGGATGTGTTATGCATTATTGAATGACATAAAAAAATTTTTTTGAGAATTGTTGGGTGATTTTAAGCTTATTTTCATAAAGCAAGGTGACCATTTAGTATAGTCTTTTTGCCTGGAGTGATAGAGTTTAAGAGCGTATAAAACAAAAATTTTGCTATTGAAATTGCTTCATTAAAAAGAAGTATTGAAAAGAAAGTAATCAAACTAAGAGTTTTTACATCTTTCTCTTCTCAATCTCGAGATATTTTAATGCCCAATTATTGTACAATTTGCTTCTTTTAACTGGGTTCAGTGGGTTGAGTACTTTCTTCGAGGTTTATATATTAACTAGTTTGGAAACAAGTTCAAAGATCTGTATATTATAAAATATCAAACCTGTAGGTAATCGAGCCAGAGCATACATGAGAATCGTGCTTGCCAAACCCATGTATAAATAACCAATGAAACAACCAAAAAAGCTAAGAAGCAAGACCGATTTCCGACCCCAAACATCACTTGCCTTGCCCTATATATGTTTGTAAATAGAGTTGATGTGGCCTTTTTATACATTACATTATTCGATGTATTGACACAATTGTAGAATATAGACTACATTGCCACAAAGATTGCACACAACAATCAAGCTTGGTGATGAGAAGGGAAGGATTAGGGTTCTGATCAGGTATGCAGGTAGTTTAGTATGTGGCAGTGTATTCTATAATTACAACCAAATGTAATTTTATGTATATAAATATATAAATACCATTATTGGGCTCGACAAGAACTGTAAACAGCCATAAATGGATCCTGGAACGTAACCAAATGTAAAATTTTATAAGAAAATTGTTTGGTAGATGAAGAAAAGGGCATAAAATACAACAGAAGGTTGTTTCTGACCTACGAGACCAATCATCGAAGGAGACCCTCCAAGTTCACGACCACGACGGCTGAACAATGGTAGCAACATACCAACTGCGAACAAATCCTTTAAAAAAGAAAATATATAATACATTCTCATAAACGAGACTAGCTTTATCTCCCGTTTCGTTTCAATTGCCGAATAATTCTGAAAAGCGACCACAATCAATTTACATATCGTAGAAAATGAAAAATTAGTACATGAATGTCTTATAATAAACTACTTTCCTATAACTTACCATAAATGCAACAAAATAACAACACTTGATCAACTTTTGACGAGAAAGCATCGCGACTTATTACGATTATCCACGGAAGAATAAGAAAGACGTAGCGAAAGCCAGTTGTACTTGTAACACTTTGACCGGATGTTCATAAAAATTTGCTTAACAAAAGAAATTTGTGAGAATTCTATATAAAAACAAACATCAAAATTTCTGATACGATCCCGGTATGTTATGATCTGAGGCACTAAGGTGCCTGTAGGAAACGGGAAACATTTATGCATCTGCGATGCATTATGGTCAGTGTTGTGGATAAAGTTGCAATTATTAATTTGATTTGTACTTTAAAATGATTTGTATTTCAAATGTAGAAAGATAAGAAAATTATCTGATATTGACAATATGTGCTTATAAGTGGCATTATGTAGAAACTGAAGAGTCAACAAAAAACGATGTACGTGTTCTATGAGTTTATGGATGGTGCTACACAATTGATTGCTGAATCAGAAAACTTTTTTCTGCACTCGTCTAAAGCAGGCATGTATTCTCCTTCTTTTCTTATCTATTTTTATGATTTTAACTGTTTTTGTATTTTGACTGTAATCAATTTTTGACTTTTGAGTTAAGCATCTGAATTAAGAAACTGCAACCATGCTTTGAGAGTGTATAAAGCAAGAGGTTTGCAAGCAGAACACAGGAAATGGATAAGACATTATGACAAAGTTGTGCCAAGCTTTAAGTGCTACCCATTCAAGTTTACTTCTTCTAAATCCAACATGATGATTTAAGCACTTAAGACTGTTCACCTGTTTTCTTGGAAATTTATTTAATGTTGAGATGGTAAATGTAGAAATTTGTGAGATATCATGCTAAGAGTTTTAGCGTGGACAAAACAAATAGTTGAAAGAGCAGCAGAAAAGTCTAAATTTAAACAGCTGGAATGGAAAAACTGAAAGCATTTGTCGCGTCCAAGCCAATCTTCACCATAATTGTCTTTGCATATTTTTCAAACACCAGCTTTTCGTCTACAACAAAACAAAGAAATGAATTTAAAATGAATTTAAGTTTCTCATGCACTAAATAAAGCTTTAAAGACTGGTTAAAACATACTCATGAATGTCATCGTGTCAGCAAGAGCCAAATATGAGTGATATTAATTTCTCTCTCTCTCTCTCTCTAATTCCATTTTAAAATTTATGTTTAAGCTTGAATTTTCACAAATACACCACCTTGCAAACTGTGAAAAGGAAATTATTAAAACTAATGTACATAAATGAACCATAATATATATTTATATATATTTATGCTTGTGGTTTGTGACCATAATTTAAATTGTGTAGAAATCTAGTGCTATAACTACAAGAAATGAGCAGTGTATAAATTAACAGAGTCAATTGTCTGTGGGAGTGCTCACTTACAAGGCAAATGATTACACCACAGTTGAAGCTGGCTTGTTGTTTGAAATGTAACGGCTCGATACATGACCAAAATTGAGAATGCCAACAAGTTTTCATGTCAGCAATTTCACTAAAAAAATTCAGTAGCAGTACTTTAAGTATTGCTTTTTCATCAAACTTGGTACTTAAGATCTCTCTCCTTTGCATAAATTAAAAACTTCAAAATTACTTCCCAAATATAATTAACCAATTACATTCACATGTCTTGGGTTAATTTGTAGATAATGCTACACTAATTAGTAGTTAATGCTATGCAAGTAAGCAAGTAATATGTCTCCTACCCCATCAAAGAAAATCCTGTTATGCCTTGTAAACACATTTACAAAATTTTTTTAAATTTTTCTTTAAGTATTGTGCATACCTTGCAATAGCACGAGATAGTTAAGCACTTGAACGTCTAATGTTAATTAAGGGAACCAGATAATCCTGTCTGCCATAAAGCCCATGGATGGTTTGCTTGTGATACAGGAGAAACAGTAAATGAGAGAATAAAATCAGAAAGATATAAACCCATAAAAATTGTATACAACATGTTTCAGGTTGTCTTAAATTATAAGTGTCAGAAAAAGGCACAGTGTCAGAAGATGTTTATTTTATTAGAAGTACTCTTGTAAAGAAAAAGATAAAATTCGAAACCGTTTTCAGTCCATGCTTGCCGATACCTTCTTAAGCGTAAGGCACTAGAACGCCGCATGTCAACGTTTCGGTCGGAGATTTCGGCCCCTCCACGCTATCCTACTTGGGAGATGCAATAGCAAGCTTCCACCCATCAGACCCTGAGATCACCTGCGATAGGCTTTGCTCAGGTTACGCATGGAGAGTGCGGTCGCGACCGAAGTCTGGGTCCCTAAGGCACTGCATACTATATCGCACCCAGCTTCCACTGCCAGTTGACATCTACTACACCTAGTATTAGCTTTATATATATACATAAATTCAAAGGCTTACGAAAGTTGTGGTAGTAGTAAAGTCACTACTGCGCATGACCAGTTGATTTCTTTGATAATTTGCGACTAAGTGAGTTAATTGCCACAAATGTAGTGCAAGTACATATAGTTAACCGTTGCCATGACTATGAACAATTAATCGAGTGGACTACGCATGCTCGAGCGCATGCGCAGATGTTTTTTCTATTTAATTGTTACTAAACATGCTATTTACTTCAAAATTGGTAGTAGATGCATTTAGTCGTTGCCATGACCATAACTTTGGGCAGCTGGTCAATTCAACTGCGCATGCTCAAGCGGACTGCGCATGCGCAGATGATTTTTCTGAAAATTTGTGACTGAGCGAGCTAATTACTCCATAATCGGTACTAGTACATACAGTTGGTCGTTGTGATAACCATGAATTTGGAGAGTTGGTACAGTTGACTACGCATGCTGAGATAAATTGTCAAGTTAGCGAGCTCTGAAATTGGTGCTTGTATATGGGCTTAGCAAATTATCAATCATATATTTTTGACACGCTCTTTGTCTTCTTAAGCTTGTTTTGACAAGTGCATATCAAACTCGTCAACACTTTGTTACGCCACTCGTAATATCTGTGTCAATGTTAGAGGTGTTTTTGTTTTTCGCCATAACTTTGTATCTGCATATTTTGTGCATAAACAATGCTCTAATATTCATAACAGATTCGTGGATTGAGATAGAGAATACTCGAAAATGAAACTTCAAACAGTCAAACAAAATCAAGCGCGACAGAGAAGAAACAAATTGAACGTAGTTCAAGCACCTAGCGTACGCTCGGGAGTTTCGGATGAGGACTCGTTGACCAATGAAAACACGAATAATTCCAAGCATGTTGACGACGATAAAAACTCAAGGGAAGACTACGCTCCAATACAAAAACAATCACGGAGTCTACTGAAGATATGTTCGAAAGAAATATCCATGAATCGCATATACAGTTTGGAAGCTCGTTGGCTCACGTGTTATATAGTAGTGGGAACTGCTCATGAATCTTATTTCGAAAGTGAAGAGGAAGCAATCACCACTAGAGATTTGCAAGAAGACTTAAATTGTACTCAGCAAACTTTGTCTAAACAGAAGGAGTACTGTGAAAAGAGTACTCTAAGGAATGTTATTGACGAGGGATAGTACAAGAACCAACAGAGAATGTGGCGGATTCTCTTTGACATTGTAGAAGGATTAGTTCACGTTCATTTACTGGTAGGAAAAAAAATTTGAACAATCTTCGTTTAGCTCAATAAATATATGTGAAGACTTATTATTTGCTACTTTTCTCTAATTTTTGACAATTGGTTACGATTTAAGTAAACGCGTTTCGTCATTTTTGGTTTTCTATTGTTACATTTTTTAGGTGTTTTCTTTAAAAAGTCAACTGATGTCAATGAAATAGAGTTTGGTCTTTGGATACCTCGAAAAGCTCGTTTTGGACTTGTAAGTTTCGTTGAATCGTAGTGTGATAAAGAAAGTTACCCTTCTCGGAATATGTTTTTGTTAATATAATGATAGCCATGCTCGAAAACTTCCACCTAAAGCTTCAACTTAAGAAAAATGAAGATCATGAGGAAAAACAAGCATTAATGTGACGAAGAATTTATAGCTACTGTCTTTTAATGTCATATACTTTCTATAAATGACTACATCCGGAGAGCCTCAACCGATGCTTAGCACAGCAGCTTATTGGTCATCCTTTTATCTCTCCAAATCTTATGTCGCTCGGTTTAAGCAAATAAAATCACATCATGTAAGCTTGACGCTGAAAAAGATCAAGGGAGAAATCAAAATAGCTGTTATGATGAAGACGAGTTTCCTGATTTGATGCCTATTCCTTTCGTCTACGCTGCTAGAAATTCAAGAGTTTGGAATGAATTTGAGGTGTTGCGCATGCCTGGAAAAAGAAGGGTTTGCTTAAGTGTCAAGGTAACTTTTTATTACATACAACGTTTACATAGACGGTCAATAATTGCTGGTCGGCCTTCGTTTACCGTTGAAGACCTTTGTATAATTTCAATGCCTGTGATTATGCTAAGCTCACATATATTTAAAATATTGTTAGCTACGTTGATCTAAGCACAAAAGCTTTTTCCCCATTGGAATTGTAATGCATTGGTAAGGTTAGCACAGTTATCGGGCTTTGCAATTTTACGATAGTTTAATTGCCAAAAGTCATTTTTTATAAATAGACCCTGTAGAATGATAATTAAAAGAAATCAAACTGTTAATGTTGGCTAAAAAATACAATAAGAAAATGAGGTTTTAATGAACAACATAGAGGGTTCATCAAGTCATTTTTGATGTCGGTCAAACATCAAGAATTTTCATTATTCAGCTGTAGTTAATCCGCAAGGAGGCTTAAATGTCTTGGATTTACTATTTGCTGTAGCAGAACAATACGTATTTATTTATATCTGTGTTTATATTGTATTCAATTGCATTTACCGCTCTGTGGGATTAATTATTTCTTAGTAATGTATCATGCAAATTCTAAATGTTGGCTGATTTTAAAGATGAGCAGTTTTTTGAGACACAACGTGTAATTGACGACACACCTAGTATCTGACCAATCAGAACACACCACGTTTACGACACACCTAGTCACTGACCAATCAGAACACTCACGTTTACGACACACCTAGTCACTGACCAATCAGAACACAACAGTTTGTGAAACTTGAGCAATACTCTAAGACTACGAAAGAACATGCCATTTGAACGTGAACGTGAAAGTTGGTAGACGTACAACGAATAGTTAGCCGAAGTTATAATTAGTCGTTTGTGAAATATCTCTTGGAGTGCTTTGAGATCATGTTGAGGTAAATGTGGTATTTCTTTTTCTGAGTAGAAGTGTTCTAAACTGAGTACGAATTGAATTGAGACGTACGTGTGATATTCGTTTAGGCAAAGTGCGGTATGGCCTTTCCATAAAGTTTTCGTCCTTGTAACTTTTCTTTCTTCTGTGCTTCATTTTAGACATGAACATTAATTTGTGAAACGACAAATGATCATCAATGTAGATTAAGAAACAACAATCAAATGTCGGTGTATTCTCTCCGCAGTTAAAGAAAATGGTGATTGTTCACATCGGTGGAAGAGAATTGTGGCTGTTGTTGACCATTTTCTCGAGAATGAACAATATACGTTGATGAAGTCCTCTGAACAATGATCAAAAATGAACAATGTACTTTGATGAAGTCCTCTGAACAATGATCAAGAATGAACAATGTACTTTGATGAAGACCTCTGAACAATGATCAAGAATGAACAATAATCTTTGATGAAGTCCTCTGAACAATGATCAAGAATGAACAATATACTTTGATCAAGTCCTCTGAACAATGATCAAAAATGAACAATGTACTTTGATGAAGTCCTCTGAACAATGATCAAGAATGAACAATGTACTTTGATGAAGTCTTCTGAACAATGATCAAAAATGAACAATGTACTTTGATGAAGTCCTCTGAACAATGATCAAGAATGAGCAATATATTTTGATGAAGACCTCCGAACAATGATCAAGATTGGACAATAATCTTTGATGAAGTTGAAAACTTCACTCGTTCTAAAGGCAATCTCGACAAAGAATGGAAACACGGAAGACTATATTTGAGCAATGCATCCATCAGCCCTCAGCCCAACGCCCGTTTCCACGGACAAGTCAATTGTATTTTGACCGATTCTAAAACATTTTTCTTGGCATTTTCCGGCTAAGATCACGACTGGTCAATGAATCGTAATGATGGATAAAACCACGCCACTGTCGAACGCCCAAGTTTCAAATATTATCTAATTGAAAATTTTTCGTGATAAAAACATGGAATTTCTTTGAAATGAAAATACAAAACCTAAAAATCCTAATTTTCCGACTGCCTGTCGATATTTCCGATTTAGTGCCGTAGGCGACATGCACAGTTGTAAGAAATGGCCAATCTTGCTTCTGTGCTTGCCGTCGTCGACATAAAAGCGGGGGTGTTTGTCAGTTAGCCTGAGAATTGGATACGATGGTTTCACCATCAATGTTCTGAATTTTTAAAAACATTATTTTGGGCTTTTTGTTGCTGTCCATGCTCAGCATCCGATCATTTCATCTTCGTAATTGGCAAAGGATTCGTCGTTGATCGTAATCTGTCGTCAAACTGCCAAGGATTCGTCAAAAACCGTGAGTGTAATAACAATAAACCTTTTACTTAGTTAGGCCTGCTAACAGGTCAGATCTTTAATATATTTTGGGCATTAGCCACAACAAATCCTGGTGCTCAGTATATTCCACTGTAAGGCTATTTTTTTAATGCAGGAATGCAAATAATTATATTTTAAGAAATTGACATCTGCATTTTAAAAATATAGTCTTGATTGAGAGGTGATAAAAATGTTCATTCGGTTGAAATAATCCAATTGTGTTTTTCGGTGTTGCTTTGTTAGTTTTAAAATTTGTATATAAGTAAGCGTCAAGTTGTATCAACTATTTTAAATCTGTGACTGAAATGCAACTGTTTTTGTTCTATATAATTTACCTTCGAAAAACCTCTGTGTGAATATACTGATTTAAGGAGCTACGCATGATTGCAGCGGCTGTTGCCTCGCAGAGGGATAGACAGGACCATAGCTTAGAATCGGAAATGCAAGTGAAGTTTGGCCAAAGGAAGGCAACTTCAACTTGGGGTTAGTGGGTACAAATGGTACCTTAGCGTAGAGGATGCAAATTGCATCTGTAAGAAGACCTTTGAAGACTGGATCAAGCGAGCAAGACGTATTGAAGACTAAGGAAAGATGGTGGCTCTGGTGGAAAGAAAAATTATCTCCCCTAGTACGGTAAAAGCATGTAGTCGTTGTAGTTGGCCAATTTCATGAACGGCTTTCTACAGTGACTATTAAGGCACTCCTGCATGGATCCCCTATAATGCATGAGTAGTTCAACCCACCTCGGTTGGAGGTCACCCGTAGGTGCTACATGCACTAGGTTAGGTTAAGTTAAGGGCATGATGGGTTACCTCCTTCACGGGGCATTCCTTTTCAGGGCGGAATTCCGGTGTCATGCGCAGGTAGGAAGTGTAGATAGCTTAGGCATGCGCTGTAGGTAGTTGCTACGCTCAGATAACGAACGTGGGGTTTGTACTTAAAAAGGATGAACCCCACTATCAAGAGAAATGAGTGAATTTTAAATGCTTGAAAGAAAACTTTCAATTTTATCATTCATTCCTAAATCGACAAATAGATACTCAAAAAAGTATTTAATTTGTTAAGACATTTACAGTTTAGGGGCGGCGTGGCGATTACTGTAAATGTGTAAAAGGATATATTGTTTTCTTATGAAGAAAACTTAATTCCTGGGAATTTCAATGCTGCAAGCCACAGCGTAAGCGGGTATAAAAAATAAATTAGTACACCAGGTCTAAGTATGCGGAATGCCTTCGTATTAATCTTAAAGACGTTTTAGTAAAAGTACATTGCTTTGTGTTTTTTTATAAATGGTTACTATGAAGACAAACTGCAGGCGTTGTCACATATTTTACTTAAAAGTTGCACGAAGGTTTCCATGTTCACCATTCGCGTTTCTATCAAAGTTAACTATGTGATAACTGTCAAATTAAAACATAATTTATATAAAGCGCCGCCGGTCGTTTGGTTAGAGTATCACCACTCCTTTGGTAACCAAACTTAACGTGTGCTTCTTCAAGTGATTTCAAAAAACAATACATTTCGTCTGACCGTACAAACTATCTTGAAGTACTATATTCTATTCCATATCATACAGTCAGCGCTTGCTCCAAATTTAAGCGTTAGTGGCACCGGGCGCGCAAAGCACTGAATCAAACGGTGCAAAATAAGGGCGCTTAGGTGGCGCTAGGTGCGACTGATTTCGATGTGGATTAGATAATTAAAGCACAGGTTTTATGAAATTCCCATTATTTACACAATTTTCTCGTTCAAAGTAGAAAGTTGTCCAGTTCGGTGATCTATTTACGTGTAGTTAGACTGAAATATGGCAGCTTCGGTTCGTTAACTGTATGTTAAAAAATGGCGAAAAAGAACTAAAAACCTTAAAAATACTAACAAATTGTTAGCTTTGAAAGGGTATATGAAAATTTGGCGTCTTTTTGTTCTTGGCTTTTTTAATCGTTGCAAAAGTAAGTAAAGTTTATTGTTTGTAAGGGTCCCCTGGGGTGCGGAACTTCGGCTAAAATCTCTAGCGGTTTTTTCCTGTTCAGTATACTCCAAGTTCTTACGACTTCGTAGTCGGTCTTGGTTTATACCGTTCAGGTTTTTCCATTAGGGATTTTTTATTTCGGTTAGGTCTTAAAAAAAACAGTGACCTTGGTGTGGACTAAACTTGTACTACTTCATGTCATATACAACAATGGAACGTAAAGAAAAACAATTTGAAAGTTATGAGCCTTCGGCTAGGCGAACCTAAGATCTAACAGCTAAAATATACAGCCATCTTCCCTTTCGCTAAAAAACAAGCTTCATGCTTAAGCTATTCTGCTTTTAGAACAGTGTGGGAGATTTTAGTTCAAACTATTTTTGCATGTTTATTTACTTAACACATAATGTTAATGTGAAAGTTTTAGTACCGTGTAATTGGGGGCTCAAAGTTAGACATTCAAGCATTTTAACGTTGAACCGGCTGTATAAAAAGGCTGAACTATTTAAAAACAGCCTAATTCGGGCATTTTCAAAGAGCGGTACATTTTAGTCTTTGGGTTCGATTCCCAATGCACTGTTATTAGTATACAAAAAAATTAGCCATTTCTCATTATTATACTGCAAGAGATTGAATGTTTATTTTTATTGAAATAAATCACATCTTTATTCTTTTCTATATTAAAGAGTTGAATATCTCAATATGTACACTAATATAATATAGGAAAGCTTATTTAGTGCATAATATATTAAATAGTTTCATTTAAAAGATGTGATTTCTTTGGCAAAGGCACGTGGTGCTTTGATCAATAATATGTTCGACATTCATTGACTCGGAAGAAGTCTTTTACAAAAAGGAAATTTGTATTCACGGCAAATGTTTCGTCAATTTCTTTCTTTATAAACATTTTAAACGAATCTGATAGATGTGGCTTTCGTGTACGAAGTAAATTACAACCTAAATATTTTTTTAGAAATATGACATAAAAATTAGTCCATTAAAATTTTTTGTTTTCAGAGAATTTACTTTGACAATGAAATTGACAATGGATACTTGCCTTTGAATTTTGATTATATAAAAGATACTATTTACAGTCCTCTTTTGCATAATACAATCAAGGCTTAGAGCTAGCAAAGATGTAATGTACTAGACGTGACGTAAGAACAGACTTCACGTGACGTTAGTATTGACTTCACGTGACGTAAGAATTAGCTTGGAAAATTTGCATGTATCAATGTATACTTTTATGTAAATGCCTCCAAAATAAAACCTCCCTCTAAAGCTGGTCTATAACCCATTATTAGATACCTTTTTTATTAAGTTTTGTCGCGTTTCTTTTGTGTGGTCGTAGAGTTATTGCTCGTATTAAGTATTTCTACGTCAACTGCATGAAAATGCTTGTAGTATGATTTTTTGTGTAAAATGGCACAAACTATAGTTTTATAAAAATCCCTGAAATATAGCATTTAGCATGAAAATAAGTAAACATGCATAGACTATAGTTTTTGCCATTAAAATTTTTGAAAATGCATAAACTAAACTTTTTGGCATAAACATTTGTAAAAATGAATGGGCTTTATAATCTCTTGCATAAAAAATTAATAAAATGCATGGGCTATATATTCTTTTGCATGAAAACTAAATAAAATGCATGGACCATGGTCTTTGGTGTAAAAAGGGGTTATTTGCATAAGCGAATAATAATTTTATTGCTTCCGCGGGTTATTTTGTAGTTTAAATTGTAAATAAGAGTTATGTTAATCAAGGAAACAAAGAGGGTAGGACACACTCTAACATATAAAAAGTACTGGAAAGTTTGTTACTTTTACTCAAAGAATTCCGCGTGCTACGGTCACGGAGTCCAAGGTTCATTGCGGACGCTACAAGAGCAAACAGGATGTTGCCTACAGTTATTTGCATTTTGTTCACATGCACATAGTGTGATTCACGTGCAAAGGTGTTAGCCTTATAGGTTATGCACAAACAAATCACATATCATTCAGCAGGTGCCGTCGCCAGGTGAAATTTATCGAAAATCCACCTTCCCTCCCTCCCTTTCTCTTTGTGATTTTTATGTACTATTTAGACCTGTTTCAGAGGTTGGCGTTTTATCCGCCCACTGCAATTGCTATGCAGAAACTTTGTTCATAAAGATTTTGGTTTAAGTTGTGTAAAATAATTAATTTATATTATGTTATACTTGTTATTTCTATTTTAATAAATCGGCATGTGCTTTTTGTGCCAATTTTTACAAAGAGGTACTCTTCAATGCCATGCGCAGAAACAGAGCTCATCAGCCCAAGAACCTCCTTGAATTTCGATTTGTTAAGATTAAGCGGAAGCGATAAAGGTGTTAAATGCAATGAACTATAATAGTCTTTGACATTAAAATTTGTAAACATTTATGGATTATAATTTTGGCATGAAAATGTGTAAAATGCATAGACTATAAGTTTTGGCATTAAAATTTTCGAAAATT